>NW_027109449.1:259875-262878 GCF_000696795.3 Halyomorpha halys
TAATATAAAATTAAAATATATAATTAAATCCTCTTAATTCTGTTTAAAATAAGTTGCATTTAGTCAACTTTTTCTTATTTTTTGTTTTTAATTTTGTAATTAATTAATTATACATAAATTATTTCTTCTGATTTGTTACGTACCTAGTTGTAAAAGTAGGCTATTATAACATATAAGGCAGAAAGGATTAATGAAGTACTAGGAATATGGTCTGCTTGCTATGCGTTTAATAACCCGGCAATACATTGACCTTTTTGCACAGCTTTCTCTAGCCCCATGAAAGAAGTCATAAACATAGTAACACACTAAATGGTCACTCAAACGATATAATTGTTTCTTTAAGTCCTTGTGATGGCCCCTAATTTTTCGAATGACAGTATCATTCTAAATAAGACACTGGATTGTACATAGCTGTTCGAACGGGATCTCGTACCGATTCCCACTAGAGAACTCACATAGAATTAGTAATGAAAGTAAATTGTTTTGGAATTTAAATGGTGTTTGCTATAGCAGTAGCAATTTGTAATCAGTGATCATAGTAATTTCCCTCTGAAGAGCTACCTGCAAAGTGTGTATTACATGTTGCATAAAAGATACACAGGTTTTATATAAGAAAATCTTTTAAAAAATGAACAAATTGACAATTTTAAGTTTTGATTAATATTATAATACTAAGTAGATAATTGTATAAGTCATGAAAATGTCAAATTTAATTTTTTTTTTTTTTGTAATAGAGATGTCACAGCATTTTTATAATGTAAAATTTCGAAAATAACATTATGAAATTTGTCAAGGTCTTCTAAAATTTGTATTGATCGCACGTACTTGTTTTCTGTTTTATACATAAAAATATATTTTTCTATTTTCCTTCGGTAAGCTATACGGTCCTTGTAGATCTTTGACCGTCCGAACCAGCCTTCTCCAGCCTGCCTTTCTTTGGGCACTGCTTTTGCAGTTTGCTGCATAGAGCTCTTTCGCACCTTCGTGATCCATTTGATTTTTGGCCTCCCGTGTGGCCTCTTGCTATCCATAGTGGCATTCATTGTTGTGCAAAGACGTCCTGATTGATTACATCTAGACACATGTCCCACCCATCTTTACCTTCTTGCCTTCATATCAAGATATGACTGACTAGTCTCAGGAACCAGTTCACTGTTAGTTTTTCTCCTCCATGTGTTAAGGCTCTGATTCCTCATCGCTCCTATAATTGTATGGAAGACTTTCCTTTCAAATCTCTCGATTGTTCTTTCTATGACACCTGTTAGAGCCCTGATATCAGAGCAGCCTTTATCAGGGCATTGTACACCCCTAGTTTCAGATTTTTAGGGATTTTTCGTGATTCTTAACAGAGAAAAGAACGTTTTGTTTGCACTTTTTATTCACTGTTGCATCTCAGTCAGTTGAGTCATTTATTGAGGTCATTTTGAGGCCGAGTTACTTAAAACAGTCTTCTTTCGGAAACGATTTGCCATCCACGCCATGTCGTTAGGATGGATTTTTTGGCATGCAATCATATACTTTGATTTATCATTATTTAATTGGAAACAGAATTCCCCTATTTTTCTTATTCGTATCTTTGCGTATTCATTTTTAGTAACTCTAAAAACATTATATTTTTAAGCTTTAATGCGCTAGTATTAATTTTGTTCGTATCATATTTAATTTTCCATTGCTTTATAAAGTAACATTGAAGATTGGAAACAAGAAATGTGCAAACAAAAATATTTTCATTCTTATAAAGCAAGAAAATACAGCTGTTCCCAATTCAAACATAGTGAAAAGTTCGTCAACGCTATTTGAATTTTTCAGCTTTGTGAAGTTCTATTTGAAGCACTGCAAATTATTCTCTAGTTCTATAGCTTTACTGCATTACGATATCACCAAATTAAAGTACTATAAATGACTACAGTTCTCTGCTAACGCAATAAATAACTAATTATCAACAAGCATAAACGATTGTCGTAATTTTAGATCAGTTGTCCCCAACCAATGTAAATCTGCGACTTCTAAGCCCATATATAAATTAAGCCCACATCTGGGTCCTGTTTTATAATAAAGTACAAACTAATACTATTAGTCTTGTAGATTTATCTTAATTCAAATACACAGACCTGTACAATAGTAACTTGTACTTTAGTATTTTTTAATTCCTGTAATATCACTAATAATCATCCCTATCATGAAAAAAATAAGTAGTAGTATTATTATCACATTAGTTTCTACACTTGTACTACTATCAACTAATACTATTAGCATTCATTATGAAACAGGCCCCTGAACTGCGATAAAGAGGGATCCCTCTAAGAAAAAACATGAACATTAGGTTGTTTCAGTTGCATTTTATTGTATTTATGCTTTTATTGCATATTTACCTTTAAACTTCCAAAGATTAGGAAAAATATTAAGATAAAAAAAGATAAGATAGTTCTAATTATAAATTCTTAAAATATATCTGTAACCAAGACTTATCGTGGCCCAAACCAATGCTCTAGCGGTCATTCCGAATATGGGTAAGTGAAAGTAAACAAATTATATAAATAAATGATTTATTCTCTTTTCCTAATGTCTGTTTTAATTGAATATTTATTATGACTAAAATCAAATATTGCTCCTAAGAAAATGTCTAGAACTTTATTACAATAATGTTAATAACAATTTCTTTATTATTAACTATTCGGAACAAATATTACGCTAGGTACTATGAGGGACAGGTCATGAAGCAGATTGCCGAGACATGAGGAATTCTAGGCAACTAGAACCGGATCGCTACGAGGGTTGCGTAAACTGCTGATACAGATTCGGTGTTTGAGCAAGAGTTTATTGTCGTAACCTATAGCCCCGCAGAACACGATAGCCAGCTTCGTCTAGTCTGCCCGGTTCAAGCTCACGGCAGTCTGATGAAATGCAGTTGCATTTCTCTTGTGCAATTATCACAAAAACTTCGGAAAATTGCATGGATTTTTTTTGGAATGGCATGCCTCCATATATATATACATATATAGT
>NW_027109449.1:264439-305479 GCF_000696795.3 Halyomorpha halys
TAAACTGTTTTTAGAGTTCTACTACTGGGTAGTTTCTCTACATCCTGTATCATATCATTATGTCATTATGATCAAATTTACTTGTTTTATTTTTTTGTACAGTTGTAAATATCAATAAATAAAAAAAAAATTATTTAACTAATTATAAATTGTTAATTTCTTAACTATATAATTTATTTTATTTTTTTAATGAATCATATACAAATTTGTAAATGAAACAATCAACTTATTCTTAAAATTCGAAATATGAACTAAAATGGAAATTCCATTGATTTCTCTATCGATCATCGATGTCTTTTCTTAAATATACTAGATCCAATTGCTGTCGACACTACTGATTCCGTAATAGAAGATATGATTTTTTCTATCATAACTTTTTTTTTCATTTTAAGAAATCTGTAATTTCTGGTATGGTATAATTTAAAGAATTGATTTGACGCTGATTATACACAGACAGGGGTATTTCAAGATTACACACCCACTGCCAGAAATTTTCCTACTCAAAAAAAAATGAAAGGTCAAATATTTACAATCCAGTTACTTACTGAACCTCGAGGTAAAACTTAAGGTCGACGTAGGCGGGTAGGTTAAGTTATCACCTTTGGAACGTTGAAACTGAAGTGACGTCGGTTCCAATATGGACTGGGCTGGTTGTCTTTTGTTTTGTAGCGGCCCAACGGAATGAAATCTCGGACTTCCACTCTGGTAAGAATGAGGTGGTAATATTTAGGACACATTCCACTCCCCGTATGTCAGAAGGGGCCGGGAAGGGGGGAGGGAATGAACCTAAACTAGGAAAAGATTTTTGTTTCTAATAAAATACTTAGTAGATTTTACTCAATTGACAGCCACTTGTAACAGATTTGTTAGTTGAAAGTTTTTCTCTATTTAGAATAATAAATATTTGGTAAGAAATTTTCAACTGGAACACATCGGTTATTTACTCGATTATATAGCACAGGTTATTTCATAACCCCGTTTTAGTAAAAATAAATTGAGGAAAAGTCAAGGGATTTAATGAATGGGCCCACTTAAAAAATAGTTTCTGGCTTAATTCTCCTTACAATTAAAAATGAATATTAATTTTTTTAAATAATTGTATACATGTATATTTTGTTGTATAGGGTGTTTTTTTAAGCCCGATAGAACTTGAAATTGTAAAAAATAACACAAAAAATTAAATTGTAATCAAAATTTTTTTTTTATTCGAAAGATCAATACGTGACATTAACATTTGAAAATGATTTCGGGCATATGGGCACCGCGGCTGTTCTTGACGAAGCGCATTCTGGACGTCCAATTTTGGGCCACTTTTTCGAGCACTGCTGGCCGTATGTCACGAATAACACGAACAATGCTGGCCTCCAAGGCGTCAATTGTTGCTGGTTTATCAGCATAAACCAGTGACTTCACGTAGCCCCACAGGAAATAATCGAGAGGTGTCAAATCGCACGACCATATGCGGCAATTTTGCTTATTAACAAACCCGTTAAGCCAAAAATGCGCCTCATCGCTGAACACAATTTTACAGAATGCGCTTCGTCAAGAACAGCCGCGGTGCCCATATGCCCGAAATCATTTTCAAATGTTAATGTCACGTATTGATCTTTCGAATAAAAAAAAAATTTTGATTACAATTTAATTTTTTGTGTTATTTTTTACAATTTCAAGTTCTATCGGGCTTAAAAAAACACCCTATATATTATTGCATACGATTTGACAATAATTTTAATAATTTGGTTAGAATTACCATTATGAGGGGAGCTGGATGACAGTCACTAAGGCACTGTGTTTACTAACTCCAAGAACCGGGGTTCGAATACTGCTTTGACAAGTATTTTTTATTCTGTTGATGTAGCTGTTAGTCTACCCTGTGGATTGGGGGTCTAGTCAGCCTCAATGTGGGTACTTTTAATTGGAGAACAATTTGGTGTTCGAGTATGGTTCTGACCAAATTACCTCCCTAGCACAACCGTTGGTCTAGTAACAGTAGTTCCTTACAAATTCTTGAGCATTCATCGGTGATATTGGTACACTTTTATTTATTTTTTTTTTTTTTATGTTATCATTGTAAACAACATTCTAACTGAATAAAACGCATTACGAATTTAAGGTTTGAAAGAAAGACTCGTTACAGAAATATTAAAGTAGGATAATTTTTAAATAGTTGACAAACTTGATGTGGTAGGCTTTGGATTGTTATCTTCCATTTAATTCCAACTAGGGCAATACATTCAGATATATTTCTAGCAAATATTTATTTCGAGCAGCATTAAAATAGTGGCTAAATCCGGAAATCGAAACGAAACCCAACATTCTCACCCTCTGTGGTACCTTATCATTGCTTATCTTATTATTCACTTATAGCAAGTTTTGTTCCATGTACGACACACCAATATCTCTCTAGAAGATCAAAAATATTAAAATAAAATCCTATTCAGCCAATCCAGTACTCCGAAATGCTAGAATTAGGTCAGTATTATCACTTTTTTTTTTTTTTTAAAACCGGCCAAGAAGCACCGCGGCCTCAGAGGGCATATTGTACGCCGTCCCTCCTCTGCTCAAAACAGGCCAATTGCCTTTGCAAATCTGGACACTGTGTAAGGATCCACAGTTTCGCAAAGTTTGGGATCCAAGATACAATCCTTACCAAAGATGAGGAATCGTGTTCTTGCCATTGTATCACATTTGCACATGATGTGATAAGCAGTCTCTTCCTCCTTTCTGCAGAACCTGCAGATAGGGGACTCTATCAGTCCCATTTTATAGAGATGCTTGTTTCACTGACAGTGTCCTGTATATAGTCCTGTCACCCATCTTAGGATACTCCTATTCATATTAAGAAGGCAATTGCTTCTTTTCGGGCAGGGTCCGTTAAGGAACATTTTTGATTGTTCCATCCCTCTGGTATTTCTCCAGAGTAACCCAGCCTTGCTCTCAGCGATCTTTTTGATATGCCTCTTCGCATGGCTGAGACTAATTCCACATATGGGGTCAGGTGTGAGAGGAACATACTCAGATCCTTTCAAAGTATTATCACTTACTATAATTTGAAATCAAATATTATTAAGCAATTGTAGTTTGTCCATTATATGTCTTAAATACATCAATAGTATTGGTAGCTATATAAGTTATAAACCATAATTCCTTCACCTTTTTTTGACTATTTGAATTACTTAACACACCTAAAACACAAAACTTTAATTCTCTCGTTATTCTCAAAAGTGGTATCGTGCGATAAAATTAAGAGTTATCATCATAAATAATTTTTTTTTTTTATAAAAGTCTTAACTAATGAAGACTATTTTCCTAGTGATGATTGCCAGACCCACTCCCTCCCCCCAGAATTAAAAGGACCGCGCAAAATTTAAATCCTGTCCTGACTTTACCTTGGTGAAATCTTGGTCAGAGTAAAGTTAAGAGGCGATCATATGACGAAAAAAACAACAATTTTATAAATACCCATAACTAATTTACAACGATAAATATGAGCATATATTTTTATTTTAATGAAACTCGTTAGGTCATTATGTATTGAACTTAGAATTTCAAATTTAAATTTGCAATGGGGTTTATAATATTCTCAGTTATCGATAAGTATGAATTTCGCCTAATGGAGAGTCATTATGTACAGGAAATGTATATCGCTACAGCTATAAAAAAATAATGACCAATAATAAAGTTCCGTGCAATTACCTACTTAAGAGGAGAAACTATGGGAGTTATCGGAGCCGGGGGTAGGGAAAATATTTTTGCCATGGTATATTAAACTTGCATAATGCTTGGGGATTAAGCCGTTACCTTTAATGGGCACTTAACTTTGATTGTTATCCCTCAGAAATAATTCAACGTCATGACAATCCATAGTTATACAAAGTTTTTTTCCTTATGTACGTTAGCAGAAAAAAATGTTTTTTTTTTACTAAGAGAAAGAAAAAAAAATAAATAAGAAAACGCAAGTACTTGATACAATTCCCGCTCTAAATGTTGTCGATCGGTATTATATGAACACCGAGTCTATTCATATACCACAGAACAACTTCGGAAGGAAAAAAAAAACAGTTTTTCTATCTTCATCGCTATGCTACTAATGAGTTTTTCAACACGGACAAAGTATCTTTGACAACTAACGACGGGATGTTTGATTGTCTGATTAACTGACGACTCGAATTTCCAACAGATGAGTCAGTAAATGTTTGGCGCTTTTTACGATAAGACAAACAGCTAAGTAGATCGTTGAAATAGTTAATCTTAAAACGACCGTTCAATTAGTTGGACGTTTTGTTATAAGAAATGTAGAGTCGACAGTATCGCCCTAAGGAGGACATCTATACGTCACATAAAGACAACCGAGAAGATGCAACTAGTAGCTAACGGTATAAAAGATTAAATAAGTTTTCTATATCTTACTGATTACACGACGTTCCCAACGAATATGATCCCAATCAAATCAAACTTAAAAATAAACATCTGGTTTCAATAAAACAGCTTCATCTGTCAACCATAGAAACAATTTATTATTTAAAGAGAAATGTAACGGGTTTTTGATCAATAATCGAATACAGGAAATGATCTCTTGGATCAAATGACTTAATGCACCTAGGTTATTATTTTTTTTTTTTTTTTTTTTGCAAAAACTCATACTGTCGAAAACCTAAAGTTTGACATGAACGCGCCAACAATGACATAAAGGTGCAATTATGTCAAAAAGTGATCGAAAATTGGACCTCTCCTATTCACGCAACCAACTGAACCCGAGTTGACGAGTTGAATGACATATTATGTACGAAATTTTGATTTAAATACAAATTTATATTTCATGTTTACTAACCCGTGTGGGTTTGGGATCTAGCCAGCCACAATGTGGTTGTCCTTGATTGGAGAAGAATCTGGTGTTCGAGTATGATTCTGACCAAATCACCTCCTTGCACAACCGTTGGTCTAGGGACAGTAGTTCCTTAAGTCCTGAACATTCATGGGTTGTACTGGTACAGCTTTATTTTTATTTTTTTAAATATCATTATAAACAATATTCTAACTGTATAAAACGCATGACGAATTTAAGGTTTTAACGAAAGATTTGTCACAGAAATTATTAAATTTTTAAATAGTTAACAAACCAGATGTGGCAGGCCTTGGATTATTATCCTCCATTTAATTCAAACTAAGGCAATACATAAAATTACTTGCATATATATGTTGTAAAATACTTGTCTCTATTGTAAAACTCTGCAGCCTGATACAACACTACAGGTATAGACCCTCAATAGGTAGATTGGACACTTTAATTACCATTTAGGAAATTTAGGGATGAAGAGAGAATTACCGAGCGATGTAGTTAGTCCACACCTATCAACATAACTCACACCATCATCATCAATATCATTAAATTCATAGACCCATTAATAAAAATTAACTAACACACCTATTGTTTCAGCCACCTCTATTTCAACTGTAATTTATGCAATAGATTTTTCGTTTAAGTTAATAATGTTTTATTTATCACTATTTTATACAGTCCACTACAATCAAACCAGCGATTCATAAGTGAAGGAGTGCCTGGCATTAGGTTGAAGGCATACTTCATACACTACTTTTGTTCTCTGTTATCTTCTTATGTTTCTTGTCATTCTGTACTTCAATTTAAATTTTTCTTGTTACTTATTCTTAGCTATGATGAAGTGCTGAAATTATGGCCGAAACGTTGGCTCTAATAAATTATAAATATTTTAGTTATTTGTGTTGTTCACTGACAGCACCCCAGCCATCTTCTCATAGATATTATACGGTCAACTATTAACTCATCATTATAAATTTAGTGTTATCTGAATGTCTTTTCCAACTCTTAAATTTCCGTCAGAGTTTGACGGAATTTCAAACAATGGTACTAAAGATAAATATACCTCAAAGTAATTAACCAGTTTTTTTTTTCACTGATTCAAATATTGAAGATTTTATTTAATTACTACCAGAATTGAGGAGGTTTTCAACCTCCTTTTAACAATAATTTGAAAAATGCAACATTATACTTTATTAATTATAATATTTTCGACAAGTAAAAAAATAATAATAATTTGCTAACTATTCAAAACATTTTATATTTGTAAAATCAAGTCTTTTTTGTTCCCAAAACTTATTACTACAGCACAAAACATGGAGAAAGAGTACTTATTTATTACTGCAATTTCTCAATGATGATTTCTTTGCCAAATACATCTTTGATGTGCGCTTTCCATTTACTGCGGTTAATGGACTTCAGCCATGAGAGGCTCAGGCAATCCATAAATTTTCCAACACGTTTTATCCAACTATGGGTCTCTTGAGTAGCGGTTCCATCCCAGTGTAAAGCCGCTAATCTAAGAGAATTTCTAACCCTTCTTGCTTTCAAAAAGCTTGATATCATGTGAAAGACATATCGATGCCTACAATTCAAGGAGTGAAAGAGTTTCTCATCATTCGCCGGTTTTTTATAAGAAATAACAAAGTTGATTTATTATCACATTTGATCCATAATGGTATTATAAATTTAGCTTATGTTGACGTTTTATTTTTAAGTGAACTCTTCTTATGCTATTTGACGGTGAGTTAATTATGGCAACGTTTACTGTATAGGTGAGAGAAATGCTCAGCCTTACCTTTGCGAGGAGACCAGAGCCAATCGAGTATAGGCCGGGAGTTAAAACAGGGAGTAACTTAAACAAGCGGCAATTACAACATCACAGGGTTATGTTTATCGGAAGGTAAACAAAAGTATAAATAAAACAGATGAAATACAAAGAAAATAGAGACGTTTATTGCCCAACATGAGCAAAATGCTCAAGACTGCACCCTTCCCGGGTTAAGTATGGATTGTATTTAAAAAAATTAATTGAAAGAAAATTGGCATATATTTTAAGGAAAGCATTATATTGAATAATTAGATTGTGGTAAGGGGGAAGGGGTTGCCTAAGAAAATATTTCTCATTAGACGGTTAATGAATTTTGATTTTGGGTCTGATAAAATTGCATTTGTTGATAAATAATGTGATAGTTACGAAAATAAATGTTAAAGTAGAAAAAGAAAGTTAAAAGTGCACTTACTCAGTTAAGGCGTCATATCTTCACCCAACGTTCTCTTATGTTTCTCCTATTATCTCCTAGCCAGGGAAGCATTTCTTGAATCTACTATTTACACATAATGAAGTAGATTTCAGTAATGATAAAAAAAAAAATTATTCCAACTTCGAAAAAAATGGTATATGGTTTGTAAAAAATCGTTGAGATGGTATGTTATTTCTATTGGCTGCTGGATAGTGCTAATCACGCTATATCAGCAGTCAGATACTTGCTTCATTACATCCTTTAAACATTTACCATCACAATTTGACTAATAAGGTGTGTAGGAACGGCTCATTTGAATAAAATGTAATCATGAGAAATCATCACTTACTTGCTCGAATTTTACGAGTTTTTGGAAAAAAAAAATTACACTGAGATGACCCTAATAGTCCATGGGCCCAAGTGGATAAAAAAGTTAGTTATTTCACCATAATTTGTTAATTCATTGGAAACTATGCATAGCTAGTCAAAATTAATGAGTCAGCCAACAGAATAAAAATAGTGGCTGTTTCAAAACGTTAAAAGAAACAATTTTCGTTTGGTACTCCTATTATTAAAATTACCTACAACACTAAAATAACTGAGCCCTATATTTATTATAATTTTGGTTCTGAGTCCAGTCTTGAAACTTTGTTAACGCACATGTAAATTAACAGATGAATGTGAAGGATAATTTAATGACCCAATTTTAAAATTTAATATTATTATTGGTAACCTAATAACTTTAAATCTTATAGAAATAACAAAATCACCAACTATTTTTTAAATTTCAGTAGTAATCTCAAAATTATTAAACATCTGAAATTTTTATAGAAGTATTTTTTAGGTGATTGAAAAAAATGGGCTGATTTCATGATTGTGACAGTTAATTGGAAAATTGTGAATTAATATATAAAAAATATTCGCCTAAACCACAACTAATTGTATATAATTTACGTTATAACACTTAAAAAAAGCTTGTTAAGGTCATTACTAGAAAAAAACCTAGTTTGTTATCTAAGAACGAACAAGGTGAAGTAACGTGTTGGAATAAAAATAAATATGTTAGGAAAAAGACTTACAAAAGCTTCAAACAATAATTTAAAAATTTTTTTTTTTTCAGTTTTTGAACCTGCCGATTTGTGTTTTAACTTATTTATTTCCTTAACTTATTTATTCATTAAATTATTTCTTATAACTTATATATTCAATAAAGTATTTCTTTTAACTAACTTTTTTTTAAATCTATGTATTAGTTGTTTTTTAAATTTATTTGTTTTTATGTAAACTGACTATTACTACTGTTGTGACTATTATGTCTTTGGTTTGCTATCAATTAAAAAAATCGTTTAATTTGTTTAACCGATCAAACGTGGGCAGTGGATCACTGGAGAGAGTCTGAGTGAATTAGGAAGAATCAACTTGTCAGTTAAATGAAATAAAATTATCAAATTGAATGAAATTGTTAAATAGAAAAAACAATTAAAATATTTGTATATCGTGTTGATTGTTAAAGTAAAAATATTTGTTGTTATATCATGTAAATATATGTATTATATATATGTCCGATCATGGATTGATTGCTATGCTGTGTATTTTGGCAACCCAATGTATTTGGGCAGCATGGTTAAAATTACTTAAAATTAATTATTACTTAAAATTTTTCATAAGGCTGTAATATAATTGTAAGACGGAAATTATTTTTGTATCATACCTTTATGTTATTTAAATTTTCTTTTCCTTTGTTTCTTTTTATATATTTATAGTTTTTAAACAGAAGGAAAATTACAAAAAAAAAAAAAAACTAAATAATGAAAATTAAAAAAATAAAATAAAATAAATAATAATAAAGTAATTAAACATGAATTATAAATTATGGGGAAATGAAGAAATAATACAGTTAGTTAAAAATACAATTAATAAATTTTATATATACAATTTAATATAAACAATTTAGGTTCCGTGTGATATTTAAATTTTGTCTTAATTGAATGTGTTTTGTACGCTTTTTAGGGATGTTTTGTCGTACTTCCCAATTTTCTTTTGTATAATGGGATTGTTCTTAATGGTAGTGAGATAGAAAAAGCTTTGTGTACTCTTTAATCGTTCTAAGCTGTAAGTCAGGCAGGATACTTGAAATTCGAGTGTACCGAGGATAGTTACTTACCATCCTCATATTTTGGATTACCTTTAGTTTTCTATAGTTAATTGCAAATTAGAAGTGATTCAATTATTATTGATTTAAAAAAAAAATCTTAATCATAGATTAAATATTGGAAAAATATATTAATCATAGATTACAGAATGGAATCTGACAGATTCTCAAGCTGCTCGATTATGAAGTCTTAATAATCATCTTATTACCTCGAAATCGATTGAACTTTTCCAGGAAGATCCTTTGAGTGATAGTGACGGGTGATCGGTTCAAATATCATCACCTTGAGAAAAGTGAAAGATTTTTTTTTTTAAATGTGCGGGGAATATCTGGACTTTTAAAGATTATCTTTAAAGAAGCAGTTTGCCGTAGCCTGTTTCAGTTCAAGGAGAGATGCGCTCTGACGACACGGGCAAGTTACACGAACTGCAACATTTCCCCATACTTCGTGAAAAGGCACAATGCGGGCATCATTTGAAGAAGACTAAAATGCAATCCGCTTAGATTAATGCACTTTAAGAACTGCTAAGATCTAACTTACTTGATTAATACAATAATGTATTCATTTCTCCGTCAATAATTAAATTATACGTTCATTCCCTATAAAGAAGTACGACAAATACTTTTATATTGTTCACACGTAAATCAATAAGGAAGGTGTAAATGAAACTTTATTAAAAATAATTAATTATAAAAGTGATACAAGGATGTTTAAATGCCACGAAGATTTTATAGCTTATGGTATCTAAATGTTTGTAATGGGGAAGCGCCTTAATAGCTTTTCTATTTGTGGTTAAATTTATAAAGCTTATAAAATAAAAAATAGTTCGCTTCCTCACTACCAAAGGTAGGAAAACGTTCATGCAAAATTTAAAAAGGAAAAAATTATGGCCAGCCAATTGAAAAGTTTCACAGCATCATACTTTTGCTTAGAGTTGTCTTGTCTAATTTACTTGACAGACCTACATTTAAAAAACTCTTTTGAGTTGTTCTAAAGCTTGATGAATGTTTAAAATTAGTCTTGACTTAGTCTTAGACACATTTTAGTAAATGTCGTCCATTAATTTTTGTTGAACTTACACAAATTTTCGATTTTTAAAACGAATTTTCTATGACAAAACTTATTCAGAGTTGGTAATAGGTGTAGACCAGCTTTATTTTATCATTTTTTTCTACTAACTTTAGCTAATCCTTCCAAAAAACTAATCATCTGGATATTTTAAGAATGGCTCGCACAATAGATTTTATTCTGAAACACACGATTACAGATTACTAAATACTACAAGGGGAGAAAAGGATCTTGATTTTTATTTTTCTAAAATGATCAAAAAAAACTACTGCAAAATGTTTTGATGACGGATAGGATGGTAAATTGTTAAAAAAGGGTACACAAGTTTAAATGGTTTAATATTTAAATATCAAATACACAGTTGTATTAAACGCTTTAAGTTTAAGAATAGAGGATTCTCATGTCAACCTTCTCCCGAACCCTTAGGAATAAGTGAGATATCTTGTTTTCCACTGAAGCCTTCAATTTTATTAATATAGCAATGGCTTAGTTTTCTGGTGCCAAATAACAAATAACTATCGTTTATTGCATCAAAAGAGTTTAAATGCACACAAAAACAAAAAATCACTACTCATAGATTATATCAAAAATAATTTACAACATTTGGAAGAAACCTGAGTCATACATGTACACTATTAAAATTTCAGACCGCCTTATGTTGCGAATGGGCCAGGTAAAACATTTGTTTGTATCTTATGAAAATTCATGTATAAGTTTTTTCGGCCTGTTATATAGGAAGCTATTTTTGTGATTTTGTATACATTTAAACTCAATCAATAAAACAACTCACGATACATTATTTTTTTATTCTGCATCCGAAAACAAATATCACCTCACAACGCCATTACAGCAGCACATTTTAATATAATTTAAACTGACCAAACGAAGTAGGACAAAATATTTTTTAAATGTATAAACAAATTTGCGTATTAATCAAAATTTTTGCCTTACTCCACTAATCTGTACGAAACAGAAGAGTGGTTTAGAACCCTTTGAACTCCACGAGAGGGTACAAATGGGACGTTTGTAAATAACATAGATATAAAATTTGGATCTGCTTTTTCTTCCATATAAAGGCTTAAAATATAAAATATATTGATATGCCTTGCTTTCCAACAGTTGAAGTTACGTCGGATTTTGATAACTTATTCAAGACGCGGATTTTTTTTTTTTTTTTTTTTACTTTAGTGGATGCAGTTTTTAGTTTTGTAATTGTTCACACACTCCTTTATACGATCAATAATTTTTTTTTCTTATTTTACACAAAAAAGCAAATCAATTAGTATTTAATAACCACTAACTATATTCAGAGCAAAGGAAGCATAAGATAATATAAAAAAATTCTAAATATATGTAAAATATTTACATTTAGCTCCAAGGGTGCATTGGTAAGAACCTTCGGACGTGTATTAAATATTTGTCAACCTATTATTACCAAAGAGAGTTCCATAGATTACAGCCATACCACGTCGGTACACCCTTTGTCAATCTTAACTTTGCCATAGCCCTGAAATCGGTGTAAATCAAACCATAATAATACTTAACATATTTTTTTTTTTATAACCGCAGATCCCATTGTCACCTAGATTAAATTTTTGGTCAATTATCACTGCCTAATAAAAACACATGCTTCTTACAAACTGTTCTAAAACGATTGTGTAAAAGAAATAGTAAATTTTCCTTTGCTATCACATGGTTATAACAAAAGGATATTATTATATAATTCTTTCTTCCGAAAGTGAGAAAAGTGAAAATTGGATATCCCATTTAGAGACTTGTAAAGAAACAAGGGCTGTATCACGCATGCCTTTCTTCAGGTCTAGGCTTTAAGATTATTGAAAGGTAAAAGAGAACTTATAAAAACATGGCTACCAACAACGTATTAATAAACGGCTCATGCGTAACGAGAGAAATCGTTACAAAATAATGACAATTCCTCATTAAAATCCTTCTATTGAATTTTTCAAACTGTACAATAGATCATAAATATAGCAATCTCTCCAATAATCAAATAAGAATTGATTGTTCTCCAGGTTTGATTGTTCTCAAATTTATAAATATAAATCATTAGATGAAAATTTATTATTTGATATTTACAATGATGCAAATTTATCTGTCATATTATTTATAAAATATGATGAGAAGATGGTTGTGGGTACGATCAGTGAAGAACATAAAGTACTAAAAACATATTTAATCAGTGCCAACGTTTCAGTCAGATTATCAGGCCTTCATCAGGGTGACAGGTAAATAACAATATGTAATAAAACTGTATGGCAATAATATATAGTAAAATGATATCACATAAAATCTTTATTAATATTATTTTATAATAAGATCAGAAAAAATGCAAGATATTTGTACACTTATTTTTTCATTAAAAAAAATAGGAAGTGAGTCAAACAAGTTTAATACGAAATAATAATATCAACTGAAAACGACTGAAAGTCCTGAATATCTATAGCATTTTTTTTAACGGGAAGAGTTAAGTTAACTGAACACCAAGGACCTCTTACGTCCTTGCTGAAAAGACAACACAAATATTTGTTGCAAGATGTCATTATTTAATGTTTGGTAAAGTGAAACAAAGGTGTAACGTTAAATATCAAAAGTCCTTCCTTTCCTTTTACGTTACATCATTAGTCCCTATCTTTGATCTTAAAGCACACATGAACTAGAGATAGCCCCAAAGATTTTTTTAGGAGAGAGAGAGATAGAAAAGAAGATATATAATAATACATCTTGCTGTTACTGGATGATGTAAAGGTGTCCAGACAGTAACATTATTTTATGAAGGGCATTGTATGGCATAACAGCCCTGTAAGACGAGCTGAAAGTCATAGAGAGAAAATGATCCTTACGAACCTGCCTCCTCTTCATAACTATTGAAGATGTGTAATGATACATTAGCGATAACCCATAACTTTGACTGTTGTGCACTTAACACGGAATAACTAAAAGAATAAATAATACTTAAAAATATATTAGAAGCGTTTGGAAAGGAGGAAACCTATGAAAATAAGGTAATCTCCTTTATGTCCAAAGTAGACCGTTTTAATACTCTCAAATGAATCTTGAATGGATATAAGAATTCACTTAAATAATCTTAAATATACATACATAAGGTCAAACAATTTGAAACGTCGATTTTAGTTTTAAAAATCCACTGCCAATTCTACTTCATTATTATTATTTTATTGCAATATACGGTTTACGACGATATGGTTATGTATTGTTACAATATCTTACCCAAAAAGCAATAATAAATGAGCAAAAGCGTGTGTTAATAGTTTTACATCTATTTGTTAGTTCATAATAATTTATTCTTCAGTTCTGGAGGTATTTTATTAATTACAATAATTGAATAACAACGTATTTGAAAATGTATTGTTTTAAAATATGTGGGCATTGTATCAGGAATTTTTTGTTTCTTTCCCATGGTTATGTAGTTCCAACACAGATATGATGCGATACATAATTATAATTAACTGTTTTGGTACTAGATAATCACTAGATAAAACAATTTCTTCCAAAATCCGTCAAATCACATTTTATTTATTTGTTTTTTGTAAAATTCTTTTTCAAAATAATAAATTTATCTTATTAAATTATAAATTATAAAAAAGTGATATGGATTATACGTTTAAAAGTATATATTAATTATTTATAATCTTAATATTTTCTTGAGACTGGTAATTTTTTAATAAATAATCCAAATTTTATCCATTATAGTCTCAAAACCTTTTTTTTCTCTTATAAGTCCGACGTTTCGGCCAATCCGGCCATCTTCAGGGACAATCTTAATACAACTTTGAAACCATATAATTTAAACAACTCTAACTTCATGCAGGCTATTATTTGTGATAAAAGTTTAAGGAATAGTGTCTGCTGATAAAGGATTTTGACTTTGTTTTATGTGATATTTGACTAATTAGATATTGATGTTTTTGACTTGGGCAGAATTGCCTGCATGAAGTTAGAGTTGTTTAAATTATATGGTTTCAAAGTTGTATTAAGATTGTCCCTGAAGATGGCCGGATTGGCCGAAACGTCGGACTTACAAGAGAAATAAAAGGTTTTGAGACTATAATGGATAAAATTTGAATTATTTATTAAAGTATATATTAAATTATACTGCCACCCTTTGAAAGACCTTTATATCTTACCTTTAAAAATTTACTTTGAACCAATATTAGTCAATTTACGTTAACGACGTTTCAATATTTCAATGAAGTAATTATAATTAAATATAATACGGGGAATCTCTATTAGGAGTGGGCCGGGAAGGGAAAGTTCCTTCTAATTATTATTAGTATTATAATATTAAGAGATTGTAATGTCGTCGTCATCGTACATAAACCAATCCCTTAATTTTTATACTCTGGATTACCCGGATATAAGTTCTACTAATCTGCTGAGCTACCGCACTCCATTTATTATTTATGATAATTGATTGAAATAATTACGTACATTGTAATAGATAAAAAAATATTCAATAATTTCTTGTCCAACTACCAAACACTAGTATCATAACCTTTCAAACAAGCATTGAAAGATTTCCAGGACATGAGAACTTGGATGAGCAAGTATAAATGACGAAATCGTGCTGAGGCACGCTTCGTACGATAAAGGAAATCGTGTAGGAAATCTGGAGGCCAAGGATTAATCCAGTTCCCTATTGCTTTTGTTCGGTGAGCTGAAGATGGAGGAGATAAAGATAGATTTATTTGGCCTGTTGATGTTGCGAGGACACGGATGAGGCATCCTTAAGACTCGGTGAGAAAACACGCAGAGTTGGGAGGCAAGAAGCTGATGCGGCATGTGAAAAAGTTGATTGGAATCCGGAACTGAGGGTAAAAGCAGAGAAGGGTGACTATCGGCTTATGCTGATTAAGAAGGCAGTGACTCAACGAGTATGACCGTCGCAGGTGAATTTCGATTTTTCGTGCCAGCCAAATTCCTTGAAATTTCAGATGAATCAACTGCATAAGTAGAACTCGATTCTAGATATAGGGTAACTGACATCATTTCCATTCCTTTTAGATTGACCGAAATTGGTAATTATATTTCATTTTAATGTGAGTTGTATTGCATAAAGAGTTATAAGAATAAAACGTTTCTCAAATTATATTAATTGAAGGGTTTCCTCTAATAAAGTCCCTATTAATAAAATGATTTTAAAGGGTAAAAAGCTTCTTTCGACTTATTCTTAGGTAGCTATAGTATCGGTCCTGCTTCTACTGAACGATGGATTTTATTCGCTAAACTGAAGACATCTCTGCTTTGCTTGAATAATGAAACAAAAAATGTTTTGTTCATTTTATTCTCAGTTTCACGTATTCTATAGATTTAACAGTTGATTGAGGTTACTTTGTGATAGCCCTATAAGCTTCGGTACAGTCTGTAGGGCGACCTCAGTAGAGAAATTAACCGTAGTTTACGATAATAGCTTTTCTTCATTTCTAGAGGTATTTTATTAATTACAATCATTGAATAACAACGTATTTGATAATGTATTTTTTAAAAATATGTTGGCATTGTATTAGGAATTTTTTGTTTCCTTCCCATGGTTATGTAGTTCCAACACAGATATGATGCGATACATAATTATAATTAACTGTTTTGATACTGTTTTTTTTGAAAAATTCTTATAAATACTAGCTTTGCTATACGTCCACAACAAAATAAACAATATAAATAAATACTAAATAAATCAATAAATAAATCAAAACTTATTTTTTGTCACGTGTGCCACTATCCTAACAAGGCAGCAATGTATTTATTTGGTCAAAGGTAAGGCTTATATTTCTTTACCATATAAAATTGAAGAACTATTAAAAACTTTTCATAGGGCGTCTTTCTATTGATATTTGAATTAATGATTATTTTCATTAACAAATCTCATATTTTAGAACATTTCTAATTAACGTTCTCAATTTGTTATCTTATCCATAGGAAGGATTGTATTTGTATTTTAATTCGGTTTAAAAATGAATTAAAAAAATCGGGAGCGAGCCCGAAGATTCCATACCTTATTCCTTACAAAACCTCTTTACCTATTTTCCCTATTTATTTTAATGTAACAATATCCTGATACAAAACAAGTTTTACATCCGTAAAGATCAACTGGAAGAATAACACACGTTTACAAAATATCACATCTTGAATTTTGATTTTATAATTTTGGTTGGTTTACTTCTTTTTTTGCTGAGGTGAAACGGAAAATAAATTCCGTTTCCATTATCACGAACAGATTTTGTTTTTCAAATCCCCATTATGTAATTCCAGTTTAGTAGCACAAAAATCATGAACATTTTTCATAGAACCGGAAGTACTCAACGTATCAACGTCAATTTTTTGTAGTATCAAAAGAACGTTAAAATTAATTTAATGGCACAAACTGGACTCTTCTAGGTAAATTTGAATTAGAGGTGTAAGATAATGTATTTATATTATAACTCTTTAAATATATTTAAGTTTGTTTGAATTTCCATAAAATTTAGAAAATATATCGTTTATTGGTATCATCGGAATCTGAGAAGATCCTTTTTGCAAAATATTCCAACAAATTCACACTCTCAAGAAACAGAAAATATTGACTGAAAAGACATGGCGCTTTAATTTATGAAAAAAAAAAAGAAGACAAAAAGCATAATATGGATATGAACAGAAAAAAATAAATATCAATGTATACCAATTCAATTTTTTGATCTTATACATCTTTCCTGTTGGATATATGATATGGAAAGGGGTGTTGATTGATGGAAAAATATTGGAAAAAATGTATAACCACCCACAATGTTAACATTTTATAGAGAATATTAATTTGAAACAACTAAGGGACAGAGGATTAGCTCCATAAACTTGTTCCAAAGTTTCAGTCTAAGTTGTAAGCTTTCGTCAGTGTTAAGCGAAACAAATGATAACGAGTAGTTGAAGTTTGAACGTAAGAGGAAATAATGAGTCTTAAAAATATTAATAAGTTTTATAACTAAATTTTTAGAAATAGTTTCAGATATGAGTTGATATTTATAGTTTTATTAGATAAAATTAAGGAATGAACTGCTTTAACAATTTCGACAACAACAATATGACAATGTGATATGTAATATGTATTTGTGTGATTGTGCAGAACTAAACAATGTTGAATGAAATGATAAAATGAAATATATTTTCCAAATTATAATTTTATGACATTTATTGTGGTAAAGAGAACAATTATTTATGGAAATAAGAATAACAATAAACAAGTTTCTAGTTTACTAAGATAAAAATATTTTTTTGCGATAAAAGATGAAAGAAAGATTGAATTATATTGCTCCTAAATGTGTAATTGATTCGAGTTAAAAATTAAGACTGATGATTCACGGCCGGGTATAAAATTAGAGACATGGACGAAAGAGAAAAATACACTAATTATCGACGTTTGCTGCCCATAAAACTTTTACCACTCCGCGTTGGAATTTGGGAAATAAGGTGTCTACCGGGTTTCGAACGTGTGGTTAAGATATAGTAGCTACACGTTTAATCGCACAAGGATTGCGTATCTGAGAACGCAATCCCATACCCGGCTATTTAGTGCAACTCAACCCCCGATAATCTAAGATATAATGCCTATAACGAAATGATATATTTGCGTAATCGTATTTGCAATGATTCGCTCATTGCTCGTTCATCAATCGAACGGATTCTTGCAATGAGTATGGTAAGAACTAATTGGGATGGAACGCAGTTCCTTTGGGGTATTGAAATTGTTTTCAAGGTGTGAAAAAAAAAATCATACGATGTTTTAATTATAATTTTATGACTTTAGGTGCTTCGATGAAAAAATATTCAGCGTAGTAAGCGTTTTGTTAATGGCCCACTTCGAAATAGTCGTCAACTTTAGAATGTGATCAAACCGACAATCGCTTCAAACTACTTCAGACTACGTCACTGCTTCACTCTCTGTCTCCATAAACTCGTTTATTGTTAATTAAAATGAGTTGATAATAAAATTAAAACTTTTTCATTACATTTAACACCAGTTCTACGAATTGAGTATATATTTTCAATTTGCAATTTCTTAACTTTATATTTTCTCATTTGTTTTGTTTTCCGTAGCTATTCCAGTGTTACTTCATCATAACGAGCACTAATAATCTTTAGTTTTTATTTCGCTAGAGACTATTAATTAAATTCAAACCTCTCAACTATGTGTATATAGATAGCGCCACTCTAGGTATAGAGATACAATTAACATATATAATTAATAAATACAAGCAACATCCGAGAAACATTTTGTCGAGAAAGAAACTCTTACTTTAACCGAAGAAGTGCCTAATTCAACTTCAATAGAAAAGAAACAACTTAAATTCAACTGCTGAAGCATCAAATTTAACTTCAGAAGCACCTACTTTGACTTTTAATGTTCCTTCAGAACATAGATCATTTCGATTTTTGAGAAAAAGTCGGTTGCCGGATCATCTTAATGATTATGAATGTAAAATTTTTAAACAAGTGTGGGAGACTATTATTTATGTTTCAACTATGTGTATGTAGATGTAAATGTGTTTTTGCAGCATGTGAGTGGTTTATTTTCTTAATTTAATTATACTGTTATGGATATAATATTGCCCTATCATTTAAAAAGTTAATTAATAATAATACAAACAAATTAAAAGTATCACAGACTCTTTAAAATGTAAATCTGTTACAGAATATGGATAAATGATTGTAACAATTAATATTAATTAAGAAATTATCAATAATTGTACCAATTATTCTATCGAATCTTCTGCTACATCTAAAAGAAATAGTTATTGTAATAATTAACTTTCCAAACAAAAAGTTTTTGTTATACCTTATCACTGCTTTTATACATACTAAAAAATGTTCCTAATATTATATTATATTATATTAATTTTCGAATTACCTCTTTGAAAAAAATGCCACAAACAAAGTGATCACAGAGCTTTTCAAACCAAAGCCTTCTGCAACTGACCCAAATATATTTTATCTTACTACTGCACTTTAACCTATTGCGTTCGTCCAGATCACTCAACTGTTCACAATTCCATCAGACAGTAAAACAAATTTTGTAGACCAAATACTAAATTGCAATGTACTTTAGCCTGTACATAAATAATATTCCATATACTTTCTAATTTTTCAATGTTTTATCAGTGACAGGATTGTGTTTCTTAATATTGAAAATTACAATTATGTTTTATCCTCACAACTTGCCCTCTCAAGTTTCCCTGCTCCTTGAAATGTAACAAATTATTTTAAGATAATTTTATTGAGATCATAAAGAATTATTTAAAGTATTAAATATTAATAAACTTATTTAAAATTAAGTTAGGAGAATATTTCCTCATCAAATACTGAGAGCATGAAGAGCATTTGTCAATTTTTAAGGGGCCGGTGGGGATTTGTTTATCTCGTAAGCAAGCATAGCATTAAAGCGGTAATAATAATCCCTGGGTTATTACGCATAACAATAGAACATATCGCACTAGTATTTCTAAAGTGACACAACTCAAAATTCAAGACAACTGACAATGTGACACTCTTGCCTATGGAGGGGGAATAGCATTAACCCTAGCAGCACCAAGGGGGGGGCTCGCCGAGCCCTCACTTCTGATTTTTTTTAATACTGCTCTCAAAAAATTTTTTACAGACAAGGAAAAAAATCTATTTACCTAAAATTTATCTACCAACATGTTGGAATTGATTTGAAAAATATTTGATAAGGAGGAAGAGTACGAAAAATTATTTGTGTTAGAAAAATGAGATGAGGGCGGGTGGAGCCCCCCCCTTGGTGCAGGGAAGGGACCTGAGGTTCATCAAAATCAGAAGCCAGATTGGCTGCTCACGGAAGTGCACCAGCTCGCCCATACTCTCACTACTGGTCTGATTTCCTCAGTTTTTTTTACTTAAAAATATTTTCGGACTGATATGTTTCTTTGGTTTTTTAGTTGTTCTGAAAAGAGTTGACACATGTGAACCTGCTGAATCTAGTGATGAGCATTTGTAAACATAAACATTTTATTCTTATACCTAAGTTCAGACAATAGAATTTTTTTTGTTTTAAAATATTCATGAAATTGAAAATAATTAAAGTTTCAGCGACCCTAGGTTTTTGTTGTATCATGTATTCTTATTCTTTTTTTAATTCCAAATTAAAACATTTTGATAATAAAGCATATAGAAATCTTAGGTCCTTATTTTTTTTAAATAATCCTTATTCTACCATCTTATTTACAGAAGTAAGAAGAAATTATTATATTTCAAAAGAGTAAGTTTACCATAAAAGGAAAATTAATGATATAAGGGTTAAAATCAAGTGAGGGCTTGTGGAGGTCGTCTTGGGAAGTGTAGGGCTCGGCGAGCCCCCCCTTGGAGTAGGCCGTAATGAATACTACCTTGGTGCTGCTAGGGTTAAGGCAGCAAGAGTGACACAAGTGCCCTCTGGCGGACAAGCTCTGAAGCTAGGTTGATACAGTTTTGATGATTCATAAAGATATATTTACCAATTTCTTTCATAGTCATAACTCAAAAACACCGATTTTTGAGTTGTGTCACTTTAGAAATACTAGTGCGATATGGTCGATGGAATAGTACGTAGTATATACGTATGTTGAAACATTCGAGATACAGAAAAATACATTTCATATTGACATATAATAAACCAAAAAAGTAAGGCGCCACAGGAAAATTCAAATAGAACCAAAGGCGTACCCAGGATCAAAACTAGGAGGGGGGCAAGCCATAGTCAATCAGGTTGTGACATTGCAGCACAAAAAAGGCAAATGAATCCGAAATTTACAGAAAATTATATATACTTGTCGTAATGCTTTATTAGTTATTACAATCAGTATTTACTTGAAAAAATAATTAATTTTTATAAAATTAATAATATTTTCACTTCCACGGGGGGGAGGGTAGCTGCTCCATCCTGCCCCCTTTGGGTGGGTACTCCTATGAATAGAACACTAACATGGACATAAAATGAATAGTAGATTTCAGATTCCTAAAGAAAATAGTGTAAGGAAAAGTGACTCGCCATCTCTGGGCTTATTCCAGGAAAAAAAAATGAAAGAACCAATCTACTAAGAGACTTAGATCATGGCCTTCAGCTTAACAGCGGTGGCAGGTTGATTAGGATGTCGAAAGCTACGGTAGAGGATCTGAGTTTTCGGAGAAATGTAGCCCCAAGCAAAATGTGAGCGAGAGAATCCAAAAAATTATACATCACCACAGAAGGAAATTTTCATCAAACTTTCCATTCTGAGAGGATGTAACCGAAACAAAACGAATGAATTATTCATTGCGGAATTCAATTTACGAGCTTTACGCATTTCTTCTAATTTTAGAACGCCAATCGTAATAGCGTATTTGCTTGAAAATTTTAGATTAATTCAGAGGAGATAGCATCCTAAATTAGAAATATGGTAACACCGTGACAAAAGTGACGTCTGTGTTACAGCATGCTTAACAATTTTTCTTTACTTTAAAAATTGGTGTATCCTTCTTGAAAACATTAATATTTCTTTTTAGCAATTGCTGTAAGAGTAATCCCTCGTCCAAGTTTGCCAAAGAAGATACTTATAGATTTGTATTTGTTGTAGAACCGAGTTAAAACTAATTCAGGATTGGATAATAGATGCAACTTTGTCTATTAAGAGAATTGACAAAACAAATAGAAAATTTTATTATTTCCCAGTACTTTTGACTGGATTTCCCAATTTAGCGGAGGTATGTGAAGAATTCCTTGACCCAATTTTTCTAAACAAGCTTGGAAATCTGTCCTATCTGAATAGTGTTTATAAGTCATTTTGGATTTAATAACCTTTTTTAAATCTTTGACAATAATGGTCCCCGTTTGAACTAGGTTCACAAATCTCGAATTTCTAACTTCTCGCATTTTTAAATTATTGAAGGACCCTCCCCTGCTCCCATTTTAACGACGGTCTTGAATAAAACACCGACTTCTAGTTCGAGGCTGGATTTAACTCGAGGAAATACATTTTCTGTTCCAGCCAAGGATGAACAATGAGGTTGGGAGGCCATTTGTGACTCACCTAGCTGCTATAAAGTGAGTGTAATTTTATTGGATTAGACAAAAAAACAGAGAGTTGAACTTATGACAACATTACCTCTCATTCCCTTTGTAGCGCCGGCCTTAGAAAGGTGCGACTTTTGCGGCCGCACCAGATTTTAAAATCAATTAGAATAAAAATAAATTAAAACTCAGTTTAAAGTTATGTCTCAAATTTCATATGAAATAAAATCAAAAGCTGATTTATTGTGATTGAACGATCAGCCAAGATTACCATACATCAAATAACATCAAAGGGTATATGGAGACGGCAAACAGCATTTGAAATTATGAAGATGGTCAGGGGTGCGGACAAAAGAAACAAAAATAATTAACTACTATTTATTTGCCGACGTTTCGCCCCACTTTGTAGAGCTTCATCGGGGTTTTTAAAGTTGAGAGCTTTCGAAACTTTGCAAAGTTTCAATAATTTAGGATTTGAAAATTCAAGCAACTTTCTCTATTAAGAGGAATTGACAAAACATACAGCAAAATGTATTCAGCAAAGTTTCGAAAACTCTCAACTTGAACACTCCTGATGAAGCTCAACAAAGTGGGGCGAAACGTCGGCAAATAAATAGTTGTTAACTATTTTCTTTTCTTTTAATCGCATCCCTGATAATCTTCTTCATAATTTGAAATGGCCAATTATGGCATATACATATGTGCACATATTATAATATTAGATTCGTTAATAATATGAAGGAGAGGATCTGGCTTCAACTAAGGCCAGTTCAGTTCTATCCTTTTGTATTGATGCTTTTTTTTTTTTTAATTCAGAGAATCTTTCAGCATTATAGTAAGAGAAATCAAGGTATAATTTCTTTTCTGGTCAGAAAAATTTTATGTTTTGTTAATTACAACTTTGAAGATATTTTATGCAGACCAACTCGATGCTCAACTATATTTTGCTTTTGGCTTATTCCGGGCGTATAGTTCCATATCTGGTAATTGTAGTTCTTTTATATATACATAGTTTACCGTAAAACTCAAATATAAAACTCGAATATTTGATTATGTAGTGTTGTTTAATATATTTTAAAAATTTATTATTTATTTAATATACTTTACGTTTTACATTTAACTAATAAATATACTTTACTCTCTAATAAATTGTCCAATTTTTTAAATATTTACAAGAATTACATTTAATTATAAGAATATGGTCAGGGTTGCGGTTAAAAAAAGTACAAATAGTTTACTTAGTAATAGTTACTTACAAATAGTTGTAAACTATTTTTTTCTTTTTTTGACCGCAACTCTGACCATCTTCTTATAATTAAATGTAATTCTTTTAAATATTTAAAAAATTGGACAATTTATTAAAGAGTAAAGTATATTTATTAGTTAAATGTAAAGCGTAAAGTATATTAAATAAATAATAAATTTTAAAAATATATTAAACAACACTACTTAATCAAATATTTCCGTGCGACAAAGAAAGTAATAGATAACAAGGTGTGCGGCAAAGAAACCCGTCCTTCAAAGACCCGCCCTTGTTTTGACGAGTAATTCCCAGTCTCGCCATTCATCTTCCTATTTACTATAACTAATAAGAAATTCCCTGCCACATTGTCCTCTTCTCCTCTGCCGCTGATTAAATTATACACGAGTCTCAGCCTCAGTTATTGTCCTGCTAAAACATTCTCTTTAAAACAACTGACTTGAATAGATTGATCTTGCCGAACTGTTATGAATAATGAACAACCTTTCTCTACTACTATGTAATAAGTAAAATTGAAATATTGGTGATTTTTGATAGCTTGTTTTTATTTTAACTATTTTTTTTCAACGTTTCACAAATTTATTAGGCATAGTTAAACTCAACGAATGATGTTAACCATTTGTTCCTCCATTAACTAATTATTCTGTTATTATTGGAGAAAGGGTCGTCTCAAACTCAGACATTTCACGATGACCATGGAAAAGAAGTTGCGAAGCAAGCTAATGGAAGGAAATTTTTGTGGTCGTGGGGTCTATTGTTAGTTTGCGACAGAGGAATGAATCAAGTTCGTGATGAATTATCATCATTATTTGGCAAGGCAAAAATTTTCAAGTAGTTCTAGAGGTATTCGGTAGTTAACAATAGTATTAGATAGTTTTGTTGTCTTCAATCGTTCAACAAGGATTGCAAATCCGAAAAAGCTTTTAAATCATTTTTTTTTTTTTAATTTGGTTGTTAGATGAACAGACAGTATCTGCAAAAGTTTTGAGCTGTCTTAATTTTATTATGTGGCGATTTTAGATAGATTACAACGGCTATGCTTGATAAATATGAAATAATATTGGTTAAGAATTGTTATTATAATATTAGAAGCGAAACAATCGGGATTTTAATAGAAAAAAGGGTGATCATACTAATATTACAGTAAAACAATGCACTTTCGAAGAAAACAGTTTCACTGGGTATATCAGATCAAAGACTGAATGAATTGTTTATCAAATATTAGATTTATGTTTTGTTATTTGATATCTAAACTCTATTTGTTAGAACTTTAATACGACTAAGCGATGAAAAGAGCATTGCTATTTTAGGATGATATCTTTTCAATAGTTTCAGGTATAATATAGAGCCGACTATACTATTTCAAAATATTAATGACATTATTAAGTTATACAGATGGTGACAGGGGTGAGACTTTCCCTATTTAAAAAAAACAAAAGACAAGTGTCATACATTACCTTTGGAAAATATTCCTAAATAAAAACATTGATGGGTAAAAAGAGGTTTCATATAAAAACAGGTTTCATTAGAAAGCATATGCATAATGAATTTACTAAAATAAAACATTGTATATTATGACAACAAGAATGTTAGAACAACAAGAACAATGTTAGACAACAAGAATGTTTATCACTTTATTGATTAAACTGGCAAAACATGCTTGAGGAGGCCAGAACCGAGTAATGGGTTATCATGTTGATTGAGTAGGAAGAACAATAAAAAGTCATTCTTCATTTGCTTGAAAGAGAAAAAGATTGAATATGACAGCAGTTTCCAAAGTGAGTGCTGTGGCCCACTATGATATCCTAAGCATATGCTAATACAAGCAAATGCCACTTTCTCAGTATATAACAGAAAAAAAATAATAATAGCAAATATAGAGTGCATTCCAGCATTTATTTTGCACTGTTTTTCTACATATTTTTAAGCTTGACAAGGATGTTGCAAATTTTTTTTTAGCCCAATATGGATGCAGTGAATTATTTTAGTCTAAAAAAGGTGAAGTAGTGAGAAAGGTTTGGGAACAGCTGGTATGTAATACTGGTGAAAGAATAAATGTCAAGAATGTGTGAAAATTTCTCAGAAAAATCCAACATCTACAGAAGAAGATACCAATAGTCAAAAAGATACACAAGGAACTTAAGGAACAATTTCTTTAATCTTAACTTTTGAGTTTCCCCAGGTGGCTGATCTCATTATTATGATAATCTTAGAAAGAAAGAAAAAAAACAATATCTAGTGGATAAATACATGGAGTAAGAACAATATTTCTTATAATTAAATGTTCAATGTTTTTGACCACTATGATGCTACTGATAATGATTGTTGGTTTTGTCACTTAAGATATAAATAACATGAGTTGTCTAGAAGTCATTCTAGGCCAATTGAATAACCATTTATAAAATGGAGTACAAGGATGACTTAATATGACAGTACTCCAATTTATTTATCTAAAATTGTCTATGGCTACTTCCAACAGTGAAATGTTCATCTTATATAATGGTCATTAATGTTACGGATCATAAGCCCTGAGCTGTCTACAGAGGTTTCTGGCAATTCCAGAGTGCACATGAGGTGAAAAATACCATTAAAGAAGAATGAGCTTCTTCAAGAACTTTTTTGTTTTATTTAACAAGATGTTTGATGATTTAGAGTATACTTATTTTTTATTCTGTAAAACTTATCAAACAAGAGTACACTTCTCTTCTCCTGAGGAAGAGTGATTTTTTTACCAATACTGAAGAAAAATGCATGAATTACATTTTTTCCCAGGGTATTAGTTACAAATAGTATTAAAAAAAAAAATCAAACCTATTATTGAGATAGAAACTTTGTGAGGACCTTAAAAATTATAATAATAATAAGTACAAAAATTGAATTGATTATAATTCAAGCTTCGCAATAAATGAATAATTTGTAATCAATTAATCAAAGAAAAAAATTGATAGAATAAAGATAAAACTGTAAAATTAACCAAGACTTACCCTTAACTTGAATTATGAACACTTCCATCACCAAACATGAATTTCAAGTATGACAATTATACAAAAGAATGAGCTTTGCTAACAACTGAAAAAAAATATATATATACTGATCTACTAGATGCATATTTTCAAATAAAATAGGCTTGTTGAATTGAAATTTATTATAAATTATATCATGAAATACCCAACCAACTTGAAAAAACCTATTTTTGAGCATCATCTCTGCACATTATTTTTTATCAAAGCAAACTTCATAGAAAGGGAAAGAGGCTGTTTTGACTCATTTAATTTATTTATTTTTTTACAAAGGCAAAGTGGTTTATATGGAACAAAACTTTAGGAAAATGCTTTTTGAACCATAAATCCGTTAATGAAGCCAAAAAAACTAGACTAAATGAAACATAAATTATAAATGTGCATTATTTAATGTTTTAAAGGTTAAAGGTAGAAATAAACAAGAGATGTGAATATAAATACAACACTTCTATAAATATGATAGTATTATAAAAAAAAAATAGTTTTAAATATTAATATATGTTAATCATATCATTTGAATATGATAAGCATGTGATAAGGACAATAATCACTTAATATGATTCAATAAAAATTATCACTCTACAATTAAACTTTATTGTTATGCTCCGATTTTTTCAAATCTATTTATTATTTTTAAATGATGAAATTCAAATAAAACATTTTTTCGAAAATGTTGGATTTTTGTGGCTATAAGATATACTAGGTTCATCTACTGAATTAGATTCACATTTTATATCTAATTTCTTCACTATTCCTCCACTCTCCTCTTCTGGTTTCCCCTCCAAAAGATAATTTAATAATGAAACGTTTTATTTTTCCAATATCTATGACAAAGACCTTATCCTTTCTAATGAAATCACATATGAATTTGACTAGTCTTGATGGTATTCTAGTTTAATTAATAAAATTATGCCTGCTTTAAGTCTGTCTGGTTTTCTTCACCTACAATATCTATCTCCTCCCAGAATTCAGTACTTCCTAGTTTCTAAAACAATCTATTCATTATTATTTTCTAGTTCAGTATTCCCTAGTTTGAAAAACAATCTATTCATAATCCTGTAAATAAAAATCTTATTGCCATTTTGTCTTCCAAAAATTACCGCCCAATCTCTATCCTTTCTAAACTCTCACAATTACTATAAAAATTAGTAAATCCAGTAAAAAAATCAAACTGAAGGAATTCAGAATAACTGATGCGATGAAGTAGATAAAAAAAAAATGTTAAAATTGTTGAGGTGTAGATAGTTGACCGTAGATTAATGATTGGAGAAGTTTGTCAGGGGGGGGGGGGGGGTGTGGTCAGCAAAGAACAACATAAACCATATTTATTTATTTTATGCCGACGTTTCGACCTGAATTTCAGGTCTTCATCAGGGGTTATGGCGTAGAAGGTAGGCCTGCAACTGCAGTTGCATAAATTTTATATATTTTATAAGCTTATAAGGTATATAGATATTGTATTGTCAAAACTATAAGTGAAATTTATAAACCATTATTTTTATATATTTGGTGTATTTAAAAGGTTTTATTGCGATGATAATGATATATTTTATGATTCATCTAACCAACATACTAAATTTGAAATAATCACTGTTGCTACTGCGAATAGTTAACTTAGTCATCTATGAAAAAAATAAGATATACAGCTTCTACTAATAAAACTTTATGATACCCTTTATAAAGATTGATAATAAATTATACTCAGTAGTTCTTAAAAAATAGAAAGTATTTTATGAGCTTTTACTTATGATTACTGTTTTGTGATTCAAACACATCATAACATTAACACGTATTATTAATCCATAGTATACCTTGTAATCATAAATTATAAAACATATCATATAGTTCACAACATGGCAAAAGAAACCACTATGTTATATTCTTATATTTAAAAATATATATTACTTTGATTATCCGAATAGGTGTACTTATAATTCATAAAACAAAATTTCTTGAAATAAAAGTGTATAGGTATTTATAAAATAATAATTATACGATTGATTTTGATATTTAACTACAATAAAATGTAAATTCTTACCAATTTCAATATGTCAAGTGTCAAATAAGTAATTCACAACAGTTCAGCTAAGATATAGCTTCTATTTTACAGTTTAGAGCCAAAAGTATACAGTGTTGCCAATAATTTGATAGATGTCAGTAAATTAATAGCTTCAGTAGACACAAAGTATAATTAAGGTATGATTTTTTTATTTGATTTTTTTCTTATCACTGAATTATATTTTTAATAAAGTGAAAATTGCACTATTGTAGAAGTAATTTTTTAAATAAACATTATGATAAAAATAATAACTACAATTCTGAAAGGTAAATTAAAGTGTGTGTAACAAATTTCTTAGTTAATTTTAAGTATAAATGAATGTATTATAAAAAGTACTAATTAAAATTTATATAAAAAAATGATAAATGATTTTAATTTTTTTTTAAATTTCTACTATAATTCTGTAGATGGCAGCAGCACTACTGTGCTAGACAGGGATATGGACATATGTACTAGAATTGATGCACCTAACAGTGAGTTAATTTTTATTTTCATCTATTATTTACGATTAATTTTAGTTTTTAAATAGTTTATTTTTTTGTTATAATGCAATAATTCCTTTTGCAAATTGTTATATGCAACTACAAATGTCTTTGTTTTTCCAAAAACTAGAAAAAAAAGTTTGTGCCTGAAAATTCAAAATAATAAGATTTTTCATATCATCTCCTCAAGTTTCTACATATTAATGCAGCATTTCCTCTTTTACCACAAAATTTATTTCCCATCTATTTCAATTTAAAACACTTATTGAAAACAAAAATTACTATTAAAAGTGCTTCCTTATCATAGTCGTTTCTAGGAATTTTTCTTTAGAGCATTTCTAATTAAATATATTCGGTTTTTATTCAGAAAATTTAATAGACCAATATTTCCTTTATGATAGTCTGTATGTGTAAAAATGTATTGATTATTAAACTATTTAATGTCAGCCAACATTTCGCCATATGTTGCTTTTATTCAGTGAAATAGTACTGAATGGAAGTAAACACAAAACAATATTTTTGTGTATATTTATTATATTAAAAAAATATTATATAAAAAATATTTAAGTGTTTTAAGGTTTACTTTCATTTACTTGTAATTATTGCTTCACTATGAAAATTAACAATAATATTTGTAATGGATAATGAGGAAGGTAGTTTCAACGCTAGAATATAATGAGAAGGAAAGATTGCATTCTTTTTCTAATGAAAGAATTTTTTTTTTAATCATAATAAAGCACATTTAAGCAGAAGCGCCCCAGTACAGTATAATTTTACAAATTATTGGGTAGATATCTTTAGAATTACTGCAAATCACAAGATTCCTATGTGATTTGAACGTGTTCTTAGTATTTTAATAAGGGATGTGACGACCGTGCGGGTAGGAGCGCAGGTCCCAGGTATGCTCGGTTCGGAACGTTGTGGGTTCGATTCCCACCTGGGGCAGTTTAACACTCATTTTACGGCGGTCCCAAAGAATGAATCTTGACACTCCCACCTTGGTTAGTACATGGCGGCCACCTAGGTAGCCGCCAGTGGTTGGCAAAAAGGACCCACTTGCCGGACTTGTTCCCCCCACCAAATACCAGAATCAGTACCAATAGTATTTTATTATTTATTGACTTAAATAATAATCAGCTTCAGTTAATTTTTTTATAATTTAATTTTAGCTTTTAACTGGATTTTCAGAAATAAAACAAACACTCTCCTTTTGTTTCTTTATTGCACTTAAATTGTAGATAACATAATAAAAAAATCCCATTCTTCAATCATATTTGATACCAAACTTAATGATTAAGGTTTTTCTGTAACATATTACAGTTTGTCATTCACATAGACCATTTCATTGAAAATAAAACAAAAAATCCATTAAAATAACTATGTTAACTAGTCTAAGTCAAAAAGAGGAATTTTGGTAATGATTCTACATTAGTGATTTATTTTCTAATATTTTTCTTGATACGTTTAGTGTCTGCATCATTCATGGTGCAACTGCTGGTTACAGTTGAAATTATATGATTATTAAAACTTTAGATATTATTTCAATCATGTTAGATTATAAATTAGATTAACGTCAGTATTGAATGAGAAATGAATAATAAATTTAATATGAACATAAACTTAATTAAAATTTTTATAATCAGTGAAAATGGCTTTTAATTTTTTCTTGATTAAAATAAAATTTCTTGTACTTTATTGTATTCTATATATTTTTTATCCCTCTGTTTTTAAAGTTTTTTTTTTATCTTAAACAACAATCTATTTTCCTATATTTTATGCCCTAATCAGTTCTTATTTTCAAAATAATCTGTATATATTCTTTAGTATGATATTAAAATTAATCTCAAAACATTAATTATATTTAATTTTAATTAAATATCAGTTATCCCAAGAAAAAAGACCTAAAAACAGAGGAACACTGAAACATCGGTGCAAGAAATATAAAATTGTACATCAATAAAAAAATATAATAATCTTAGTAAAGAAATAATCTTTTCAGTAAATATATATTTGTATACTGGTTATTAAAATAATAACTTTCCATTAGTGATTTAGGAATTATTTTGTCAAATTTTCACATTTAGTACAAAATTGTAACATAGTATGCTGTCTATTAGTTATTTATCTTTAGTCATTGGCTCCATACTCAATTGAACCTTCTTTCCATGTTATGTTTAATTAATGGTCTTGTTCAAATATCCCATAAGGTCTTGGATAAGGAGATACCATTATAGAAAGTTTTTTTTTTTTTTTTTTCCTTCCTGGTTATTACTGACATACTAGGGTTATCTACAGATTACCAACTTATTCTAACCATGGTGGAAGTGAAAAGTTTTCATTCCATGGGACAGCCACAAAATAAAAGTCAACCCCCTCAAGACTGGATTCAAACCGGCACTGATGCCAGAAAGGATGTTTTCTCTAAAGTAGTTTACATATTTTCCGCTATGTTATTTTTGCAATGAACCATATAGCCACAAATGAAAAGTAGATATAGAGGATCTGATTGTTGATAGTGAGGTTTTAAGAGTGCTTGTCAATGTTTATTTTGGAATGGTCCTGAGAAATGAATCTGGACATTCGCACTCTAGGGCTGCATAGGTCGTCTATGGAGGACTTGAACTAAAATAAAAAATGGAATTCAGAAACAAAAGTCTATCTGACATACATCTGAAATTAAACTCATTAAAGAATAAGGAAGTTCCCTTTCAACAAAAACTATAAAAAATCTTTAAATTGAGTGTGAAAGCTTGTTATCAGTATATTTAATAATAACTGTGTATATCTAAAAAAAATTATAATTATATAATAATAAATTATATAAAAAAAGGAATGTAATAGAAAAATAAAAAGTAACATGAGTCTACATAAACTAGAAAGAACATACCCAAAAATTAGTATAATTCAAAAAGTCAATGTTTTGTTGTTTTACAGCTACACCAGTCTTTGATGCATATAGTGATCAAGGTGTTTTTCAATAGCTCTTACTATTCCTTTCATTCCATCAGTATTGCATTTATAAAATAATATTTATTTTGAATTTTATATTTTGCAATTCTTCACATAACATCAACCCAAAAAACCTCAGTAGGGCTTAAACGGGATGACTGTAGAGAAGTGGGTAACTGTCTGTGTACATTATTAAGCCACCAGTCTTATACAATAAGAGCTGTATACTTTGAATTATTTTCCTATTGGAAAATCCAAATATGATTTTTAAGCATAAATTTAAAAATAGATTTTTGAATATATCAAATTTGTCCATATACCTACTAAGGTTGGTAATTTAATGCCAGTAATCTCCTTTTTTGCTTAATGTAAATTATTTTTCTATCTGGAAAACATTCTAAACACTTGCAAAGTGTTTCATGCAAAAGTATGAAATACTAATAATCTTAAATAATTATATAATCCTTCTTAAGACTACTTTAAAATTGATTCATCATAGTTTTTAATTCAGGATGCTGAATAAAATGAAAATTTTATTTGATATTTTGTTAGCTAATACAGAATTAACCAACTGCTCGAAACTTAAGCCCCTATTAAAACCAATCAACCCTTCTTGAGTTCTCTATACACCATATAAGCGAAATATTTCTTGAGAAATCCAAGATTATTCAAATACCTCTTCTTGAAATGGAATAAAGTATAGAAATTGTAGAAAAAGCACATAATTTCCAATACTTTTCAAAAATTATGAAATGGCACCGCTACTATATGCTGGTCACTGCTCTAGCTGCCACCAGAACCATTACAGGGCCATATAGCATGACCTAGCTGCTGAGACGTGAACCACTACAGGCTTCAGCCAAACTATTGTGACAAATTAATTTTTAATAATTGTGTAAATAATTTAACTTACTTGTGAATAACCATGTAATATATTAAATATTCCTAAATAAATTATTTGAATCAATAAAGATTACAATTGAATCTTCTGATCCACTGCAAGCTAATGTCCTATACTTACCATCTCTTAATGGTGTTTTTAAGCACGTATGGTAGCACTGACAAATCAATCAGCCTCATGGAGTCAGCTCCTTAGAAGGCAGTGAGTAATAATATACATTAGTGGATCACAATGTTTTAGTTCTATTTTGGGGAATGGAATTTATATTATTATACCACTTAGCCTTCTCTGGATTCCTCCTCCTTCCTAAACACTCTGTCATTTTTCCCGGATCTACTAAAAATACCTGTAGCTTCCCTGAACTAGCTTCCCTCTCAATTGTAAGCAAATATCTTACAGTGAGAGGATCTTTTTCTGCAAGGACCCTAAAGCGAATATCTTCAGGGCTTGCTATTCCCTTCATGACTGTAAGTGAATATATCGAGAGGAGTTTCATCCCACGGGGATTTACAGCAAATACCCATAAAATTCACCATTTGTCCTGTCAGTTCACTCCCTAGCTAGCTTACCTTATCTCTTTAACATGCATTATCTATGTCTTCTGATATAGAGTACCTCACTTGTTAAATTGATGTTAGGGCTGATTACAAACAGTACCTTGACAATAGTTTGCCAAAAATTATGTAAAAGGGAGAAATGATTGTCTATTGAAAATTTTATAAAATTAAACACTTAATTTAACCCTTAATTATATATTTAATTCAATTTTATTATTTTATCACGTTTTCCTAATTTATTAGTCTTGAATAAAGGTTATGAAGATACAAGAAATTTTTACACCTATGTGAACCAGTTGAAAAAAAATTATCAAAATGGTGTTTTATCATATATATCTTTTTCACTAACTTTGTAAATTCAGTGTAAATGGCCCTAGTGGTCGAAACACTTAAATAAATAAATAAAAAATATCGTTTTTAGCAAGTTAATATATTATTGATTTTATAAAAAAATTATTTAAATTATTTTTTACTTTAGTAATCTTCTTAATTAATTTATTTTTTTGTTCACTGAAACAATTAATTACAGTACCGAAATACTAAGGTCCTTTTAAAATTGAGAAATTCATTAATTGACTACTTCTGACATTAGTACAGAGTTAGGTAAGTCAGTAGGACCACAATTAATTGAATTACCTGTTGGAGGAGTGATTAATTCCATGTATCTGTTTCTTTGGAATTGAATAAATCTAGATAATTTGGTTTACAGCTGGAGTTGATACCATACCCTCAGCTGAAGGAGAGAGCAAGTACTATTATTACAAAATATGATGTAGTTGTTACATTTGTACAATTAAAATATTTACAAATAATAATATATATATTAATGTATGGCATTTCCCTGATGACTGTAGTAGTTTACGTGTTAGATGGTAGGTTGCGTCATGTCGGCCCACAGGGTTGGCGTGGGACTATAGCAGAGGCCAGTAATAGTAGCGGTGTCGCTGCACTTGAATGTAACAACTAATTTTCGATATCTGCTACAAAGCATCTGATTGATACAATCTTATTTATTCAAAATTCATTCTGGTATTTTTTAAAATTGCTGCTATATTAGTCTGTAGGTTAGGTCTACTCCATTTAGTTCAGTTGCATCCTAAAATGTTTTATTCAAATCAATTTTCAGTTATGAAATTTTTTATTGATTAGAATTCATTTCTGAAAGCAGTATTAGAGTGGAACTGTACTTTTAGCATAACAAATAATTTTGAAAAAGTACTTAACTTGATTATTTTTACTAGGTTCAGTGATATGGTTGATTTATAAAATTATGGCTTTGCATGATAAATCTTTACTTTTAGAACAGCATATTAAAATTTAAAGTAACATATTCTTTAATTATGATAATTAGGGAGGAATATGCCTGGACATCGAATGCTTCTGTTACCTGAAATAATTTTGTACCATCAATGTTTAAAAAATTTATTTTTTCAATAGAAGGGAACACCTAACAAGCTAACTGTCTTTATCAATAAATGTCACCTATTTTAAGAAATTGTTTTTATTAAAATTGGAAATAAGAAAAACCTGAAGACAGAGGAGTACTCTGAAATATCAGGTGCAATTTATACAATAAAAAAGTTGAAGTTTATGTTATGAAGAAGATAGTGAGGGTTGCGGTCAAATAGAAAGAAAAACATATTACAACTATATATTTTCCGACCTTTTTCCCCATTATGTAGAGCTTTATCAGGGCTAAATAGATAAAAAAAGAACTAAGAACATTTTGACATACTAATATAATAAGATACCAAAAAGATAAATTAAAGTAGGGTAAAATTAAGTGAACAGAAAATTATATTCAAATTAAAGAAAAGAAGTAATAAAATAAAATTAATATAAAATAAACAATGATAAGAATATAAAAAATTACATTAACTATAAGGTTAGAAATGTACAGGAGACACAAAAATAGAAAATTAGATATGGGAAAACAAAATTTAACATAGTAAAAGACGGAAAATAAATAAGTTAAATTTTGTTTTCCCATATTTAATTTTCTGTTTTTGCGTCTCCTGTACATTTTTAACCTTATAGTTTATGTAATTTTTTATATTCTTATCATTGTTTATTTTATATTAATTTTGTTTTATTACTTCTTTTCTTTTATTTGTATATAGTTTTCTTTTAACTTAATTTTACATATTTTTAACCCTACCTTAATTTATCTTATTATTTTACTATGTCAAAATGTTGTTAGTTGTTTTTTTATCTTTTTAGCACTGATGGCAAGTGGGGCGAAATATTGGAAAATAAAGAGTGGTAAACTATTTTTGTTTCTCTTTTGACCACAACCCTGACCGTTTTCTTCATAATTTGAAATTATACGATTGACTATTTATATAAATAATATGAAGTTTATGTTAATTTAATCTGAGAGAGGTGTAGCCTTGAGTACCTATACTCAATTTAGTACTTCTCTGGCCTCTTTGCAGCGGTACGACTGAGCATTTCTCTCATTAGTACACTCCTAACATGATATCTTTTTATTCTCACTTGACCATTTTGCTCACCTGGACACCTTCTGCGTTTTTTATTTTAATTCATGAGCTGAGGCAAGAAAATCTTAGATGTTGTACGATATATGGATTCATCAGTCTTTGATGGTAGAGTTACAATTTCAAATTGCATTGAAAGTAATCGTACAGATTTTTGTCATCAGCACATCCAATTTTATAAATAAAATAGTACAAATCATCTACCATGAGATAAATATTCACAAGACAATTCTTAGTGTACAAAAAAGTAGGACACTCCTGCTGGGTTAATGTTTATGTTAAAAAATCTTATGGAAAGTAAGGACCACTCAAGATTTAGATTATAAAGTTGAATGTTTCTTGCACAGGAGTGTTATGTGTATTACAAATAAATTTAAATCGCAGAATAGAGTTTAAAAACATTAAAAGAAAATGGCTGATTTGTAGTTGAATTAAAACTTTTTAGAAAAATTAAAAAACAATAATTTTGATTTTTACATTTTTTAAACTCCAATAGCAGGTAATTTTGTTTTATAAAGCATGCAATTCTAAATTATTCATAAATGCTGATATCTAAATTGATAGAACGAAATACATATTATATGTATAATGGAATTTTGATCTAAAATAATCAAAATCTACCTAAAAATGTGACATATGAATTGAAATTTATGTGTACCCTTTTTCTAAACAGTTTTAGGAAGCTTAAGTTTATAAGCAATTTTGACTATAATAACCTCTTTTAGTAATGCTTTTCCACAATTTATGCATTTTTAAGTATGCTCTCATTCTAAAATTTCCTGATTAACATAAATTCATACAGATGCAGGAAACAACATGATTTATAAACCATAACCGGCTGACATTAGAGATAAGGAAAGCTAATTATTTCATCATCTGTTTTTTCTCTCTATTGAGGGTTGAGTTTTTGAGGTGGAAACTAGAAGTTCAACTACCTTCATACTATTATTTTTTTATTTTATTTTTCAAAAAAATTGGAATTTTTGCTCTATATGTGCTGTGTCTAGGGGAACTGACTCTTAGCACAACAATAGGCAACACCAAACCATTCAGGCAAGCCACTTTTGATTTGGATATCAGACCATTGGTGGATATTATGTTTAGATTATTGGTGACACCTTTGAAATGAAACAATGCTTTCAACTGTTTCGCCTGTTCTTGATATTTTCTGAGTTTTCCCCCCATAGTGGAGCTTTTGTTATTATCTTTGGAGATCCTGACTTCAATAAGTTCAGCTTTTTTGCTCTTAAATGTATGTGAAGAATATCTTGTTTATTATGGTGCGCAATATGGTCTGTAATAATTAATTCATCTCAATAGAGCTTGAGGAAACCTTTTTGTAGGAATCTATTTGGGTGGTGGTTGTAATATGGGCTCTTATTATCTATCAAGTTGTGCTTTGTTGCCCGGGTCTGGTGCAAAATTTTGGCCAAAAATCTTTACGATTACTTTTGATACTTATTGAAATTTAAATTGTGAATTGTAGTTCTTTTATTAGGGTCTAAAGAATCCAGATTTCATAAAAGATCTAAGATCTTCTTACCTTGGTTCATGATTTAAAATAAGAAACCCAGGAGGTGTCCAGGTGAGCAAAATTCTCAAGTTAAAAAAAGAAAGATGTCACATTAGGAGTGTACTGGTAAGAGAAATGTTCAATTTTACTGTTGCGATTCTTGCTAGTCCAATTGTACAAATTTTTATTTATAAATTGCTTGAGAATTTATGTATTGCTTCCTGCATTATCCACTCTATATTGACACAGGATTTCTGCATCAATAAAATACCATTGACAATTGATTTCTGAAAAATGACATTTTAATGCTCTAAAGTGATAGGTGATTTTAATAATTTTCATATATGATGTATGTAAGATAGGTAGACAATGGTGGAATCTAAGTGAATATTAATTAACTTTTAATCTAATTTATAACTGGAATTATATCCATAAAATGAGATGTGGTGCAAAAGGGGATACATTCATTTTCAATATTTTAAAATGTTTTCTTCACTATTTAGAATCCTCTTCGAGTAACTCTGTATTAGGAATTTATTTAATTGGACTAAATTGGATCTATTTTTGCATTTAACGCTAGGATTGGAATTCAAGTAGTAAAAAGGCTCCACAATATTTTACCAAATGCATATTTTTCCTTAATCAATGTTTCGGCTAATAAGCAATCCTCAAACATACTGACAATTGGACTCAGTTTAAATAACACAAGTATTAAATAATATAGTTTTATGGTTGAAAAAGTGTTTTTGTTTTTTAAATGTGCATTTTATGACAATATTTTCAACATTTTTATTATTGTAAATAATATTTTGATGCTAAAATCAATAAAGAATAGGAATAAATCAAAACAGCTGCTCATAGCACCAAACAGTCATCAGAGGCGTATTTGATGTTCAGAAAAATAAACTTTAAAATATGTTTTAGTGGTTGTTACAATAATTTATGTTGAAAAATAAAAATACAATTTCTTTCATTGTTTCATTTTCATAGTATTGTTTATTTTAATGATTGAAAATTCAAATAATTTTTTTTTTTATCAGTCATAAGTATTGTTTCCCTTGTTATTGATTTTTATTTTCTATTTTACATGTAAAACAGGGGGTATTGGAATCCAAGATATTGATTATCGAAAAAAAAAAAATTGTTTTCAAGCTTAAAATTTCACGGGTCTATTTCTGATGTAATTAAAAAATGTCTGATCCTATAGTAGTTGCTTAAATAATAATAATAATAGTAATCTGAATTATGTATATTTTCGTGTCCCCTGAAAAATCATCAATTAGAGATTTATTGCCTTTTGAATATTCACCTCTCATGTGATTTTATTTACTTTATGAATTCTTTCAATTGATATAATTTTAAAGAGTAAGATCTAGTGAATTGAATTTATCAATTTTTAGTTAAGAGTTCACATATTTTTTATTGAGTAGATCGAATGTACATTATGCAACTTGGGACAAATTACTTATAAGAAAAAATTCGATAAAATTGAAGAAAATGATGAATAACCTACAGGTCTCATATACAAATTACTGAATCACCTCACTTTTAGAACTAATATCGATTCATATTATTTCAATAATTATTCTTTTATTTTATTTCTATTTTTTCATTGATTGAATATTATGTTCAATAAAGTTTTAACTCCCATAAAATTCATTAATATTATCCAGTCATTAGAGTTTCATTGTGTCATAAAAATAGTTTAATTTCTAAAATTATAAATATCATTTTTTTGGAAACAATTATTTTAACATGGTGATAAATTATTATTTCTTGGAATATATGTCTACATCCGAAATTCAGTTACACTACTCAACAGGTCAAAGAATTTTGTATGCTGAGTGGAGTATATGATGCATAATATGGGGAGGGAGGAGAAGAATTGCGCACCCCAATTAGGCATTCGTTTTGCCTACTGTTTCAACTTCAATATGGTATAATTTTTGGCAAATACAAGCTATATCTTGTCTTAATCTGTCGATTGCATGCATAATAACATTAATGTAGTTAGAGTGAATTTGAATAGGGTTCAAATTAAAAATTATCTCTATAGGATAATTTTAATAATAATAATACTAGGCTTATTTTAATAATAAGCACCCACTAACTACCAATGATGCCATGTTCATGTATATGTATGTTTCGGGAGTTGTTAAAGGATTCTCAAACAGACTCTAGTCAAATAATTCTCAAAGGAACTCCAGTCAAAGGGTTTTCCATGAAACATTCTACAATCACTAAAACAAAAAAAAAACTACTACCATTCAAGTTTTGAATATTTAAGTTCTTTTAAATTATTTTATTTTTTGAGGAGAAGATGGTTGGGGGTGCGGTGCCGCCTAACCGCACCCCCAACCATCTTCTCCTCATTCATCATCCACGGTCAACTATCTCTCATAATTATTTTATTTTTTGTACTCTGTATAGAAAAAATTATTAATTTTTTGTTGTAATTTATTCTGTCTTATTAATGCTGTAATATTTAATATTCTTGTTGTAAAATTAAACAAAGATTTTAATAAACTAATGCATGAATTTTTACTAAGTAACATTTTTGTTGCTGTCTCACTACCGAAGGAAGATGTACAAGTTAGGTTTGCATACAAGATATGACCAAAAAAAATACGTTTTAGACCTGAAGGAACAAATTTTGTTCTGTGTCTGTCTGTCTTTAGTCAAATTTGTGTCCGAGCATGATCAAAACCATGTTGTTTTATGCCAAGTGACATAGTTAATCTTATGCTCTGAGGGAAGAGAATAGAGCAGCGGTTTACAAAATGGGTGCTGTGGCAATCTGAGGTGCCCCAATCGTATGCCAGGGGTGCCGAAAGCGAATTCCACTTTCTTAAAATATTAAAAAAACGAAAACAAAATTACCATAGAAAATTTACAATGCGTTCCTACCTTTATTTTTTTTTTTTTTTTTTATATATTCAATTGCTCTAAGAATTATTGTTCTGACATTTTTTTAACTCAGAGTGTCGCGAATTTTGTTTAGCCTATCAATTGTGCCCCGAGTTTCTTTTCGAATGCTGTATTTTATCCTCAAATTGGCCAATCCACTCTTTCGGAGTTCGGAAGTTATTGCGAGTAAGTTATTTGAAGTCTTATTCAATAGGCTAAGACATTTTTTTTTTAATATTTATTTATTGCTATTTACCACTGTAAATTATAATACATTTAGTAAATCTGATCTAAGTTAAATTGGAGTGTTACTGGCGTGTTGAGAAACTACCCATTGGTAGCACTCTAATGACATTTTACATTAGCTGGTCTCGTGGGCATCTTCTTTTCAGGTGCCTCGGAGGATTGTCAGGAATGGAAGAGGATGCAAGATTAGAAACTAGGGGATTTGAGTGGTTAGAGAGTTTATAATGGAAGGAGTGATATCTGGTTCGGGCTAGATCGGTTACATAGGGAACATTAAGGTCTTTATGTATGATTTTATTA
>NW_027109449.1:306074-324883 GCF_000696795.3 Halyomorpha halys
ACTACCTTGAGGAACACCAGCGGACTGAGAATAGAGGGATGAATAGGGATTAACCAGATTAACCAGAGGGATTAACCATTGTGGTTTAATTGCAAAAATCTATCAGTGAGAAAGGAACGAATGATGAGAAAGTATGTAGGAGGTAGGAATTTACGGAGTTTGTAAAGCAGTCCCGGATGCCAAACTCGATCAAAAGCCTGTTATACATCGAAAAAGACTCCCGGGCAGTACATTCCGCGCTCCAAAGAAGACGTGACTACGTCCACTACACGATGACATTGCTGAATAGTAGAGTGGGATGTTCAAAATCCAAACTGGTGATCAGGGATTATATGGTTGGAATCCAGGATGGGGTATAGGCGTTTCAAAATGAGTTTTTCAAGGTTTTTGCCCATGATCGGTAATAGAGAGATGGGTATGCTGGAGGCTTTTGGGATTTGGGGATCATTTTAACTATAGATAATTTCCAGGGGTCAGGAAAATATGTGGAGCGGAGTACGGCGTTATATATGTAAGTGAGGAATAGGATGGCTAACCGAGGGAGAAGTTTTAGAATATGGAATGTTATTGGGTCGTATCCAGGAGCTTTGCGGGTAGATAATCTTTGAATGATACTAGATATTTCAGAAGGATGAAATGATTTAGGGTCATTTGGAGCGGAATATTTAGCTCTGCTTCAATACATTCAAGATGAATTGGGTTAAGGATATCAGGATGTGGAATAAAGGTTTTAGAGAGGTGTTGTCCGAATGTTTGTGATTTTTCTGCGTCAGTTCTGGTCCAGGTTTGGGATTCAGTGAGAAGTGGGTGGTTAAAATCTTTGAAATTCAGCAGTTTTTTAGTGGTTCTCCATAATGATTTGTCAGTAGTTGTAAGATTTTTAGTAAAGTTAATTAAATTTTGAATCTTGTATTTTCTGATTTCTACCGGCTAAGACATTAAATGACCAACATACGTATCCTTAAAGAACTAATGACTGCCTATAATTTTTAAAGGTCTTTTATCTGCTTAATCTATAGACTGTTGCTATTTATTTATTCGTTTTAATGATAAATCATAAATTTTAATTTAGCTATTTTTCCTGCACTCCAGTTCAATAAGGGAAGAAATTAAGAAGGCTAAGGATTTTCATGTAGTTTTTGAAAAGAAATTTTACTTGTTTGTTTTAATAATAACAATTAATAATGTTTTAATTTCATGTTATCAAATGTACAATGCGTTTCAGCCTTTATTTTTTTACATATTCAACCGCTCTAAAGGTTGTTTGTGCCAACATTTTTCCTCTTTTTTTTTTAACTCAGGGTGTCCCAAATTTTGTTTAACCTATCAAGTATGCCGCGAATTTCTTTTAGCCCAAGAAGTGTTCAGTGGCAAAAAAAGTTTGGGAATCGCCGAAATAGGGCCCCATACCTCTTCTAATTTGAGATAGGTGGCTTTACAGAAAAATTAAGAGTAATCGGGTTTTATCGAACGTGAAGCTCTTTCATCTAGAATAATTGATTTGTACCGTTTCCGCAACATGCTGTAAAACAAGGTAACTTGTTACATTAGAAGGGTTCGAAGGATACCTTTCCTTTTCCTAGCCAAGGAAAAAGCTCGATAGTTAGAGGCTGTTCATCATTGTAAGTTCATCAAGGGAAAACTATCAACCTCCTTATGTGACCACAGGTCCTTGGAGTTAATACCTCTAAATAATAACCTTAATAACCTTTTCTTTACCATTGCTTTGTTTAACACTCTTATGATTAATTAAAATATTATATTATTACTATATGAAACTAAACCCAATAGTTCTGACCTTACGCACATAGAGAGTGAGGCGATGACTTTCATTGTGAAATCCGTTTTGGTTGGATTCCGATCTCTGGAGAATCCAATAACTGGAAGTTTCAAGCCGTTTCTTCGGAATAGTCTGATTGTGGGGATGAACCACAAATAAAACAGTTTCGATGGTTTCAGAATGAAATCGCTCTCAAACTAACTAGAAATGTCTTCGTTCTAAAAAATATCATTATGAACTAAAAAATAAGTAAATAAAAAAGTTAGAGTCATTATAGTAATATTTTAAAGTTTCGTAATATATTTCATAATAAAAATGACATGCCTAACATTTTTAAACTATCTTGAAAAAAAAAATCTATAATTTTTAAATTCATTAGGATTAACCTGATGAATGCTTTGTTATATTGTGATAGCTTTTAAAATAAATTTTTTCCTCAACTGAAAAAAGATTGCTTATAAAACTGTAAATATCAGAAATTATAATTAAGATTGAAAATTACTTTTGGAATGTATAGAGAAGGATCATCTCCCTTTTATGTGTTAAGCAACACATTTATGAGGAAGAATGATAATTAAAAACAATGTGAGGTAAAACTCTTTGGTAATAAAACTTTTATAGCGTTCTAAACACAGGTACCTGTATCCATTCTATCTCCATGACCTTAACAGAACATCTTAATTTTCCACCTATCACGAGCAACAAAAAAAAAAATTGCCTTGAGCACTTGTAATTGTAGAAAAGCTTTAACGAGGTTTAGTAAACTTAATTGAGATTCCAACATAAAATCGTATTTAATTGCTTTCAATACTATTTTTTATAACATGTGAATTAAAATCAGAAAAACAAAAGCCAAACTTTATTCTAGTATTTATTGCTTGTTGATACTTATGAAAATACGTGATGCTTGAAAATATGGTGATACGAGAAAAGTGTTGAATCCCGTAAATATAAATAACATTATTGTTATTTTAAATTAGACCAGTGCGGAAGTATTTCGTGAAGCAATCATTACCGAGGATCCAATATATTTTTTTGGAAATATTTCTTATTTTCTTATATTGCGTTAATAAAAAATATTACGTTATTTGTATATAATTTGATAAATATTAATCAGCTATTAAATATACAAATCGTTTAACAACTGAAATTTTACAAACTATTGTCAATTTGGTTGTGTATAATATATTAGTTCTGACTCCAAATTAAGATGCGAGGTACTCCAAACTAGAAGGCTTCGAAAATGCATGTTCATTAGGTTAAGTAGCAGTTTAGGAAATGAAATGACAGGATGAGTTGAAAGCGAACTAGCTGTATATCTCGCAGGATGTAAACTAACTCCATAGGGAAGCCTATGATCGTGAAGGGGATAGCAAGTCCTACAGGAACTAGCTGTAGATCCTAACGGAAGGAATAAAAGGTTTAGAAAGAATGAGAGATACAAAGAAGCCAGAGTGAAATAAAAGTCCAATATATGCTTCCCAAAATAGCACTATAATGTCTGTACATTAGATCAGTATCTAATACGTATATTTGTTACTCACTGCATCCTAAGGAAATGGTTCTCTAAAGAAGAAATTCTGTTCATCAAGTTACGATAATATCCCTCTCAGGGCTACACTGAAGTGCCATCGAGAGATGCTACGTTTAACAGGTTAGCTTTTAGTGGATCTGAAGATTCAATAGTCTATAATTTTTATTGATTTCAATAATATTTTTAAAAATATAATAATGCAATAAATGGCTATATACAAGTCAAGTTAAATTACTTACACAAAACAATACATATATCAATATACGATGACTGTGTGATGGCTGAAGTTTAAATGTGGTAGCTAGTTTCATCATGCTGAGTCGTAAAAGTTTTGGCGCTGAAGTAGTTACAGTATATAACAGCAGATAGCAGTCACCACACCTTTGATAAAATAAAAAATATATGGAGGATAATAAATAAAAATAATACTTTTTATTTATTGATAGATATTACTTTCTGCCACACGGTTGTGGGCAATAGGTAATTGTGATGAATGATCTCATACATACCAAAATAAAATAAAATAAATAAATGAATAACAAAAAAAAACAAAAAAAAAACTCTTAAAATATATACAAACAAAAGAATAAACAAAATGAACATAATCAAAGTATCTGTATGAAAAATAAATAAATAAAATAGCGTAATAAAATAATATAGTCTCTAGTCACATTTACACTCTAATATACAATAAATAATAAATAGTGGGGGAATTTTATGTGATAAAAATATTAATAAATAAGTATTGATTTTTACATAAATATATGAGAAAACACAAAAATATCCAATATAAAAAATGGGTAAATCAATTTCAAAAATCCTAAAACTGAGCAAGAAACAGTTTTATTACAAATAAAAAATATTCTAAAAATTATATTTTTTTTTTAGGTTCTACAAATAATGTTTTTGAAAACACATGGATTCCGAATTTTTCTGAACCCAGCTTTGCTTCACATATACAGGAGAACCGCCATTATTAATTTCAGCCTAATGGGCAATGTCGTTCTCGAGATACAGTGATCAATATTCAGTAAGTGAGTGGTATCTTTTTGCTATCTGTTAAGATAAAGGTAACCGGTTTCTAAGGAAAATTGTTCAGAATATTTACAAAATACGCATAGATTCGGTGTATAAATATTTGCTACTGCAGGTTCTGCTGGATTTAGATAATTTTAATTTTGTATTGTAGAGAATTAATTTATCTTTCAAAAGAATGGTTATAATGCTAAAAAAAACTTAAGAGTTATTTGAAAATTATTATTTTTTATGGGTATTAGAAATAATTTTTTATAAACCGGTATTAGTCCACTTCTGTAGAATGGGAGGGGGGCCATCATTAATAATTTCAAATTAATAGGATATATTTAATGAGAAGAGCGTTACAAGCGTTTTCGTATGATCCTGGTCGATTTACTTTAGCACGCTTGAAGAAGTTTCACATCAAAAAACATTAGTACAAAGTCCAATACACCGTATTTTTATCTATACTAGTCTGATTCAGAACATTTTATTTTATAGGTTCATATTTAAATTACCTGTAACGTAATCAAGAGTTACTAAGCTCGAGAGACTGAGGTGGATGTAAGGATGGAAAAATCATAAATCCCCAAGAAAAGGATATTCCAAAGTTGTGCGTACAAGGAGAACCGAACTACCAAAACTGCAGTGGATGGATTGGGTGGCGGTCGATGCGGGAAAGCCTTCTAGGGAATTGAACTAATTGGAAAGCGGCTGCACCAGACAGAGCTGGATTGCGGAAGCTTGTTGAGGAGGTAGTGGGTCTTGACCACGGATAGGTGCGCAACGGAAATGAAGTAACAAGAATTTTTTATGGAATAGTATACATTTTGAGTTATTATAATGTACGATGCAATAATCATAATTACATTTCATCATTACGTTTTTTTCATATTTTTTCTCCGAGATGTATTATAAATGAAATGCAAAAGGATCTAAAAAAGAAAACTTTCTCTAAATTTTTTAACAGTATTTTTTTTGTCAACATTTTATTAGAAAATAGATTTTTTGGACTGCAGGAGAGGTCTATATTAATGACTGCGTACTCAATTAGATACAAAGACAGGGAGAGATGAGGGTGAGGCCGAAAGTCTTCATAACCTAATCCTCAATGGAGAAATAATCGTGGCACTTCTAGACACACAAACACTCCCAGTATATTTTTCCATATCTGATAATATATTATTTATCAACTCAATATGATTTTGAACTGATTATTCAATAATTTTCACTAAAATTCCTAATATATTTTTATAGTATATGCTTGGACTGTTATACTGTAGTTATTTGCTAATCAATATTAAGGTTTGAAAAAAAGTCAATATTTTCAACATTTAAATTTTGGCTATGTTACAGTTCTATTAAATAATTATTAAAATGTTGACTCATTTCTTTTTCGATATTCAAAAATTTGAAATTCGTTACTATCTTTATTAAAAGTTTCCTAAAACAAATCAAAACATTATTTATTTTTAATTTAAACTTATTAATACTTTCATTTCTATCTAATTGTAGGAATATGGTATGTATGCCAGTAAAAAAAAATTTTATATGCTTCATGTGTCTACTAATATTTAATTATTTTACTCTTTAAACTGTGTTTTTTTTTCGGTTGGGCTGTGCGAGATTTGTAGATCTTTGGCCGTCAAAACCAGCCTCCTCCAGGCCAGCCTGTCTAGGGCTACTCGTTTCCAATTTTCTGGAATTTCAAGTTTTCAATTCCCATAAATGACAACTGTATTACTACATGATATATGATGGCACGAGTATTTACTTGTTTTGTTTTTTAATTTTATTTGTGTATAATTCATTTTGTTACACTGTAACAAAATTGCTTATTGTACAGTTGACAATCTTGTTCGCCCTATGATTTCATATCATTCATTACTTCTTTTATTTATCTATTTTTTTTTTCAGTTGGTATTTCAGATCTTGTAGATCTTTGGCCGCCCAAACCAGCCTTCTCCACGCCTGCCTGTCTTGGGCTACAGCTTCCCAGTTTGCTGCTTACAGCTCTCTCATTGATTCTGTCCATCCATCTGCTTTATGACATCCCAAGTGGTCTCTTCCCAACTATACTGGTATTCATTGTTGTGTAAAGGCGTCCTGATGGGTTGCTTCTAGCTACATGTCCCCACCCATCTTAATCTCCTTGCTTCATATGGTGCGATATTGATTGAACAGTTTCAGCCAGCACTCACTTTTTCTCCTCCATCGTTGAAGTTTTGATTCCAGATCGCTCCTGTTATTGTATGGAGGACTTTCCGTTCAAATTTCTCGTGCTTTCTAGGACACCTGTTAGGGCCCAGGTCTCGCTATAATATATTAGAGCTGGCTTTATCATGGCATTGTACACCGTTGGATTCAGAGGCTCTGTTCGCGCTTGTTATACACAGGTCTATTTCAGTCCGTTATTCATTTATTGGTTGTCATTCATTGGTTAAATCTTTATTCTACACCTTCGAGTATACGTATGAGCATTTAGCATATTTATATTTTATTATCATATATTATTCCTTTATTTATCCATTTACGTAAATTTATCTAACACAGCGGTTCCCAAAGTGGGTAGCGCGGCACCCTGGATTGCCCAAAGCATATGCAAGGGGTGCTGCAAGCGAATGTCACTTTCTGAAAATTTGCAAATATATGCATATATATTTAAAAGTTTTTTGTTTTTTTTCGGCCAAGACTCCCATTGGAGTCCTATACTGCCTAACCATGATTAGGGGTCAAAGTTCTTCATTTTGTGGGACCGCCACTCAATGAAAAAAGTCAACGTCCCAGACCGGATTCGAACCGGCACCGCCAAATTTGTAAGACTGTATCTTAACCACTGAGCTATGGGCGGCCCTATTTAAAAGTTAAGTATGGGCGAAAGCAAAATGTCAAAAAAGAGAAGAAGGAATAAGATCCAATAGGCTTGAACTGCCGTAAAATACTAGCTTTATTTTATTTTTTCCGATCCCTCTAAAACAGAAAGAAAAAGTGAATTAATAAGTGTATTACTGTGAAAAAAGAAAAGTAATTCGTGTTGGGTCTTACCTTTTACTACCTTTGGTATTTTAAGGTTCCCTGTTATATTTATTTGTTACTTATGAAATATCCATTCTCAAAAGGTGATATTTTTAAATCCGGAGGTGAGGGTCCTCCTCGTGTTGTATTCTAGCTTTATTGTGTTCGCTACCTCTCTTATATACCTTCTATAAGCTGATCCCCTCAGTCAACTGACCTCGAAATAACAGCTGATTCAGACCGTACAACTTATATATGTATAAATTAATATAGCGAATGTACAGAATTTAGCATCTACTTAGCGCGTTTTTTTCTTAGTTTCCTACATACTAAACCGCTCTAAGGATAATGGTGACGATATTTTTTAGTTCTAAAAGGGTGCCGGGAAATCGTTTTAGTCCTACAAGGTTCCATCATAATGTTTTTAGCTCCAAAAGGGTAACATGGCATTTCTGGCAGGATAACAGCCATCCTTTTGGAACCGCTGATCTTTTATTTGTTATTGCACAATACTTACACCTTATTTATTTAGACACTCTTTCCATCTTTTAATATTACCATATTTGTTACTACTTTTATTAATTATTATTACTCCATTTAGAATTTGATCACTCATTATTGGACTTGTTTCTAGTTTGTATTCCGTCTTTTTGTATTATTTTTTTGTTTACTACGTAATTTACTATCATGCAATCTTCAATGGGTATTCTGAAAGTCTTATCATATTTTACAACATTTGTATCTTTATCTATCTAGCCCTGATGCAGCCCGTCAAAGTGGGGGAAACTAATAAAAAGTTTTCTTCACTTAGTTTCGTTCCTTTCTTGACCGCCATGTGGACCATATTCCAATAATTAAGAAAATTAATACAATGATTATAAAGTAGTATCATTCCAAGTTGACAATCAGCGTAATAAAGAAGTTTCCGAAAGCATTTGCTTTCTGATAGGTCGTTGTATAAGAAAATATTAATTATAAACTAATAACTATTATAAGAACAAAATAAAAAAAATAATGAAAGATGGATATATTGAATATAGCCAGGCTTAGAATTTTATTATTGATTAGTCATAGATATAACTTTCTAAAACATAAATACGAGAATCTTGTTCTTCCTTTCACTATTCTGACATTTATGGATTGTTTTATTTAATGAAAGATAGTAATAATTGTAGTTACGAGTTCTTAGATCGAAAGTTCGATCCCTTCTTTTGATTCGAAACTGCTTTGAGAATAAAGTGTAGGAATGCCTACATTAGATCTAATTATTTGACTAAGAAATTTATCATCCTATATCAATAATATATTACTACTAACTATTGCTATCTTCATGATTGACCAGTGAAATTATTTCAATAACTAGGATTAATAAATATTTTAGATCTAATCATGGCAAAATCTTAGTAAAAGATAGCACACCATGGTTTGATTACAGAAACAAGTAAGATTTTTTTTTATAGTCGAATATTGTTAAAACTGAATTTCAGGCAGTAAAATTATAGTTCAGAAATTAATAGCTACTAAATGTCTTACTAATTATTATAAATGATAAGGAATATGTTACTAATGTTGTGATATACCATACGACCGAGTGTCAAGCAAATATTACTGAGCACCAAATGAGGGAGAACCGTTTGTAATGTATGTAGGTTCTCGAAGAACAAAAGCCATAAACAATTTACTCCTATCTTACACTGTGCACTAGAGTAATAGTCATAATACCTGAGGGCCTATTGTATAGTCCTGCAACCAGTTGTTTTGTGCGGACATCATGGACCCTGAAATTCCATGAAGAAAGGCTATTAAACGTGGAGGAAAGACAAATCCTTAGAAAAGTATACTACCCTATTAAAGATCTTTAGTGCAAGACAAATGAAAAACTGAGGAACTTATATGAATCACTGGATATTACATCTACTAGAATGAGTGATAAGAAAATATGGCTGGGATATATTAAAATAATCGAAAGTGTTTGGATCTCTAAAATGTTTAATGGAAAAAAGCCCAGATAGAAGAAGAACGAGAGCTAAGCTTGGTGGTACTTGATTGGCTGTTATATCTGGAGGACGATCTTCGGACTTGAGTGTTCGAGGAAGGAGGAGGACCGAGGATAGTTATGAGTGGAGTCCTGCTATTGGGTGACAATAAGTAGATAGGTTCCTCGCAAAGTTATATTCATGTGGCTGCTTGTCATATCTCCATTGAAGCTAGACTTTGCACAAAAATATAATTATACCTCCCCCGTTATTTATTAGAGTTAATTCCAGTTCAGAATGTGATATCATAGACGTGTTTGCCATCAGTTAACAACTACCACCTACTTGCGGTTCTGGTTTTCTTGTAGTTGATTATGAATATATTTTAATATACGTTATTAAAAAATCAGATAATATACATGGTATCGAGAGATCTCCAAACAAAAACTTCTGAGACGACACTTTTTTCGTTTACGAATCTCATGTGAATGGCTCTTTCTGCATTTAGATTATGCCTATTTTTTGGTTTTATCTGTATATCTATTTTTTTGTTCTTTTATTTTTTAGTTAATCCTATTTATGAATATTTGGTATCTAAAATATCAAGAATGATATTCAATGTATTTACATAATTGGTTTGGGAATCCACTCAGAACATATACACCATTGGGTTAGGGATGCAGTACTTTGTTAAGAGGAAATACTGTTTCTCTGTTACTCCCCCCCTCTCCCATTACCGACTGTAAATAACTAACAACTGTTACAACGACCAGGTAAGGCTAACCCAGGCCGATCTGGTATAAAGATAAAAACAAAAAAAAATTACGGAGGAATTTGGTTCAAGCTTATGTCTAACTGGTTGTTTCCTCAATTAAGCATACCAACTTTATGGAGACTGGGTTTGCTCCAGGTGAGCTTTTGAACCAAGAGGGTTGTCTCGCAGCTAAAGTAACCGGATAAATGTTCATATGCCACAGCCGGCTATTAAATTTAAATAATTAGAAATAATTATATTTATTAAATATAAATATAATTATATTTATTAAATTATACTGTTTCTGAGTATGAAATATAAACGATTTGGGAAAAGTTTTGAAACTTGAACTATTTATAGCTTCAAATGAGAAAAGTTTCGGAACCGTTTTACGGTGTATTAGATCCCGGAATGCGTTCTGGTGGGGATGCAATATCTTCTGTTTCATTGATGTATCTACATCCACGAAGATCGATTCGTATAGTTAAGGAATGTCAATTATATTATGCATGAGAAAATATACATATACATAATATTTTTTATAAATCTGCGATTCAAAATTTCATATCTTTTTTAAAATGATTTTTAATGTTTTTTGCATTAATTCACCATTGTTTGTTGACTAAATTCTGGTTTTATATTATTTAACTTTTTTATAACAATATTATACACATCTTTAGTTCGTAACCGGTATCACATTGTGATAAAGTATCAAGTTTTATAAAATTATTTTAGAGCCAAAATTAGAGTTAGAATTAGTACAGTATACATTGTTTATGTGTGTGTATAAATGTGGAGACTCAGATGTGTAAATCCGACAGTTCCCGTACTATAAAACTATTGTGCTATTAATGTTTAATAGATGAGTTGCAGCCTGAATAATATTGCAAATTTTATGATTGATTATTAGGGGACTTTGTATGTAAGAATAAGATTAGTTTTCATCTTGTATACTGATTTAGTCATGGAAAAATTATAATTTGATACATTTATCAAGAATTTCCATCATATATTGAAGAAATATTTCATTTATTATAAACTTTTTTTGAAATTAAATATTATTTCTCAATTTGAGGACAACTGACTATGACGTTGTTATCGTTGTCAATTCTGAGGGAGGTTGCTTGCATAGCACTTTGTTAGTGTTATGTAACCAACGTAACAAGTTGAGGCGCATAAGTGTCATCTGGAACCGACCAAGAATTACAGGCGGACAGTGAAAGGGCTGCCAAAGACGAAGAGTTACTGCAATGTCCAGCTATCCCATATAGACATGTGTGGTACCCTCGGTCGAGAGGCCTTATGCAACTATCCTAACCTCTCATCCGTTAGTTCTAGACGTAATCCAACTCAGATTATAAGAGCATTCTAATTATCTCCATGAGCCGCACTAGATCCCATGCAAGTAGAATCCTGACCGACTTCCGTGATCGTCTCCTCATTCTCGACTGATTCATGAGTTCCTATTATAAATGCAATCAAGTGTAATAATCAATTCGTTCGCATATATAGCTGCAGTTATGCGATATGGAACGTTAAAAGAAATTAGCATCATTATATGCAATAACGAAAATGAACTGAACTTATTTTAAATTGAATATTGGGCCTTTAATCTAAGACTATTAAAGTAATCATTTTAATTGTGTTAAAAAATCTGTTTCATCCTTTTTCATAAAAATTAGCCACTGTAGTTTGCACATTATTAGCGTAGGCATAGCTAATAAAAACATTTCCCAAATATAGATCACTGCACCCAGCTGAGATCCCAAAAAAGTACTCAAAATCCTTAGAATTTAATGAAAATGATGACAAAATATTGCCGTAATTTAAACTTTTTTTTATATTATAAAAATGATTTAGTATGAATAGTATATGAATGTATTATTATGATGACGCCCAACTGACAATAGACAATGTCAGAGTCACTGTAATAATAACAATAAATTTACGTCAGTCATATCATAATAAAGATGATATGAATAACTTTAAATAAAATTCGATCTATTTAAGCTATTATATTAGGATTGAGGAATAGTTTTTGAAACTGGCAATCCCTTGCGTCACACCGGCATATGGTCCGGGCAGTTCAGGGCCCGTGGCACCCACTTTGGGAACCGCTCATGTAATATATATATATATATATTACAATATGATTGTGGATCTAGACAGAAAGATTTGATGAATCATTAATTTAGTATCATAGGGTTAAGTTTGGAGGAATTTCATAATGTAAATGTATTATTATCTATTGCATGATTAAATAATGATTAATTATATTTTATTTAATAAGTGAATAACAAATTTATATCCCTATATTTTTTAAAATTATTAAATTTAAATGAAGAGAAGATGATTGGAGAGTGTGGTGAGAGAAGAGCACAATAAGTAATAATCATCTAGCTCTTCCCATATATATGACCAATGTCAAATATCAATTCATCATTAAATTAAAATGGATATTAGATTTATTTATTATTTATTATCTATTAAATTTGGGTAGGAATTTTATAGAAGAATTTGTAAGTAGGAATCTATAATTTTTAGGAAAAAAGACAAAAAAAAATTTTTATAATGTTATTGTGATATTATTTAAATGATTAATTATTTAAAGATGGGACAAAGGCAATTAGTCGGTATTTAAAGAATTTTAAAGGAAAAAATGAAAACAAAATAAGGTAAGAACAAAAAAAATCAGTATGTAAGTAAAGGAAATTGTTATAAAAGTAATTAAAAGGAGCTGTTTGTAGGAATCCTTGAAAATGGCCTAAGTGGTCGAAACGTCCGAAGTTTAAAAAGAATAATGTTGAGAGAAAAAGGATCAAAATTGTTTTAAAGAAATTAAAATGGATATTTTATGGTTGAGTTCAGATTGCTTAATGTATACTTGTATTTTATTTATGAATTGATTAACAAATTATACCCCAATGACTAGGCGCAAATTTTAATATTCGCAGATCTTGGCCTCCAATAAATAAAATAAAATATAATTATCAACTGTAAATTTAGTCCATTAAAAGTTAGGAGTAGCCAAAATAATTGAAGAGGAGGCAGATCCTAAAAGATGTTCACTAATGAAAAAAAAAAATAGGATCTCCTCATAATACCTAAGAGTTTTCGTTCAGCTCAGCAATCTTTCAAATAGCACCTAACTCTGCGACGTTCTTTGGAAGGACAGACACAAATCTTCTGCGGTCTGGACATCACCATTATCTGCCTTCTTAAAAATCAGAAGCCCTTCCTCAGAGATTGTAGGTCAACATTAGAGGCTCAGCAGCACATACAATTATATCAAATTATGGTATGATTAAACATACTTATAACTATATTTATATATTATATATGAATATTTGACATAAAACCGAATCTACAAGAATCCTACAGACTATTTCGATACCATCAACATACACAATACAAGGGCTTTCAACTTGCGATTCATTATAAAAAGTCATATAGATGATCGTGATGAGGCCTATTTAATAGTTTAAGTTTTAGAAATTTATTAAAACAATAATCGCTGTGATAATAATTCAAAGGACCCAGGTTCGAATCTGCCTGTGGTAGATAATTATTTATTCCGTTACTGTAGCCGTGAGTCAACACTGTGGGTTCGGGTATTCCTCCTGTATCAACCCAACCTTAATAAAGTGGGAACACTTAATTGCTGAAAAATTAGCAATTAGTCTTGAGCGTGATCATGAATACGAAGATTATTTTGGAAAATTTTAATTTTTTTTTTTTTGACAAACTGTCAGTTAAAAAATCAGGATCAGCGACTTACTACTTTGATATTTCATGCCGACCTGGATGAACTAACGGAGATGATAATACTTGAAACTAAGGTCCGGTTTTTTTTTCAGTTAATCTCTCTCTTTAACTATGTGTTCGAATTGTTGTTAACATTCGTAAAAATAATGGGATACTTCCGAAATTGACCCCACACCATGGTTGGAATACGTCGGGGACCTGTAGATGATCTCCCTCTCCTACACCATATGTCAGAAATGTCGAGGAAGGGGGTAAAAAAAAAAGTAACACCGAGTTTCAATGTTAATACATTTAATCATAATTAATTCTAGAATTGCTGAAAATTTGCAAATAGTAAGTAAATTAATTTATTTTAATTAATAAAAAAATTTGCATAAACATTTTTAATATTGAATATACTAATTTAATTTATTTTAATTAATAAAAAAAATTGCATAAACCTTTGCAGTATGAAAAGGTTTCATATCTTTTTAAGATACCCTTAAGACAAATAATTTCCTAGCCGTAATTCACCTGTATTATTCTTGAATCCGAAAAATTAGAAATTCCATCACATATTAAGAAAAAAAAACTGTTTCAAGGAATTAACAGAAAATATATTCATATATATGATTTTATAGTATTTGGACTGATAATATTTGGACTATAAAATACTAAGAGGTAATACAAAGGTATTCATTCAAGCTGATCCTTCCAATTAGGTATTCATCATCATTAAAAAATAATTAAATATATATATTTTTGTGTTGAAATATCATACTGGTTAGTATGATGGAACTAACAGTATAGAGAGTAGAGAACAGCTTTTTTGAATGCCTGGTTGGAACATCCCACTTTCACTGTGAATCATATCCTTAAATCCTGTACGTCACTTGGCTCTGAACTGTTTTTTGTAATGAACCGTGAAGTTTGGTATGTAACTACATCCTTATCAAGTCCTTTTTCCATAATATCAATTAAGGATTTCGGTCTTAAACATAACTGACAGTATGAAACCATTTACAATCTTTAAATGTTTGTTTATAATGTTTTACATTGAACCTGGACACTTGCTCATAAGTTAATATCAACATTATATTCTTAAGAAAAAAAATTAGTGAAGATTCTATCAAATTTTTCTTCTAATCTTTTCCATTTCAAATGTTTATCTCTAACAGAGCTGGAAAAAAATTAGTTTATAAATAAAACTATGACAAAATTGTCATGGATAAAATTTCTAGTTATTAATGGTTTTTGCTTGCTCAATTTAATATTGTAAATGTAACATAATTTTTGGATCTTCTGTATTGTAAAAAATGTAAAATTTTTCTAATGGATAAACGGTAATTTTAGTTTACATTTGATAGAATGCATTTCTTACCCAAGGAACCTTACCTGCTTATACCTTGTCAATTATCCATAGGGACATTGTAAGAATTATTTTTATTTTATCAGAAAACACATTCTTTAAAATTTTCTAGTGTATTCCTTGGATATATTATATTAATATAAATCACTAATTAAAACATATATGAAGAATGAAAACAGGTTCATTGTTAAAAATATTGGAGACTAAAGCACAACTTCCACAAATTCAACTCTTTATTAACATTGATTATTTCAGAAATGCTGATATTACGATTTTCATGAAAGTAAAACTATACAAAAAAGTTTGCATCACTGCTAACTTTATTTTTTCTCCTTTCAAAATAAATGTTTTCAAATCAGAAAGCACAAGGTAATTCACCTGATTTAATCTCGGGGCTTAAACTCATTTTCAGCACAAAACTTTGGGTGCTCTAACATTGGGGTCTACATTAATGTTTAACTCAGAGTGATTTATAATCATGGATTATGAAAAGACAATAACAGAATTTTCGATTTCTCAATAGAAGATTGTATCATTTAATGCAATGAGTCTGCTGGCATTTGTAGTTGCTTTATTATGAAACGGTCCAACATGAAGAAGAAAGACCATTTGACCCAACTGACTATTGGTAAATAGAAGAAGCCTACCATCATTTAATCTAACGACATCTTCAGTTGGGAAATTATGATGTTATCCGAATTAGAAGTGATATACAAAAAGTAATAATGACAGATTTTTATATCCTCGATCGGAGTTTGATGATTTACGGTAGTTATATATTCTCTTAAATATAAAATGGTTATGGTTTAGTATTTCTTATTCGAAATTCTAATGAGATTCTGTCACTATATAAGGTGATCCATAAGGAAATCCAAATCTTGTATTATTGCCAATAAAATGATAATACTGGCGTGTAACTTTACTATTCTTGGTAATATATCCTAGGGGTATTCATGATGGTGTGTTAAATGTAAAATGTTTCACCTTGTTAAATGTTATACGTATAGAATTATGAGCAGCCCTATTTAAAGGCATGTTAAATGCTAAATGCATAAGACCTCCTATGTTATTCTAGTAGTTCTTGGATATTCTGAGTAACTAGTTTTACAACCTTTCCTTCCAAAACTTCACGCCATTGTTTACTTCTATGTTTTGATTCATTATTATTATTGTCATCCATTGCTTTATTAGTTATTAAAACATTCAAAAAAATACGTACACAAACTCGAGCAAGTAACCTAACACGGCGACTAACAAAATGGTGACGAGCTCAGCTGGTTTGTTTCGTGACGCCATTCTCCATTTAACAAACATAGTAACAGACTCTCAACCATGTTATATGTTGTATCGTTTTAATCTGGTGAAGAAAGGAATTATTTCTCCATTTAACATGAGTTTTTCCATTTAACACGCTTTAACATGTTAAACTAAAGATTATGAATACCCGTTCTGTATTTCACTTGTCTGATTTTATTTTAGCCACCTACGTTATGTAATACTTTATTATTTCTTTTGTACTTTTTTGCCTTGTACTTGTCTCAATTAAAATTGTTATTTCAACTTTGATTTTCTTTTTTGTTTTTAATAATTTAATTTATTGATATATTAAAAAATTATTTACATATTTCAATGTAAAAAAAATATATAACCTACAACACATTTCAATGTGCCTATTATTAATAGGCATGGCGTATGTAACAATAAAACCATAAACTCTCCTTTATGTATTATCTCCGGGATACCACATAAGGAAATTATTACCAACAAAATATGACGGGGTGACACAGAGGCAAGGTGCTATGCTAACTTCAAGCACTCGGGTTTGGTTCCGGCTGTGGCAGAGAATTATTTATTCTGTTACTGTAGCTGTGAGTCAAACCTGCCGATTCGGGAGCTTGCCCAGGGCCTACTCAGTCCCATATAAAATTTAATGGACGTGCGTAATTCTTACTAAATTACCTCCTTGCACAACCTTTGTTCTACTAACAGTATTTCCTTACGAAGTACTGCACCTCTGACCCTTCATGGGTTTACCTCTCACAGGTTGCAGAGGTACAAATTTATGTATTTATTATAGTATCTTGAAAAAATCACCCCTTTGAATAACATTGTTCTAAAAACAGTACTTCCTTACAAAATATTGCATCCCTGACCCTTCTTGAGTGGTAGTGAAGCCCATTATATTACATGCATATCATTCTGAATGATATCCAAGCAATTATGATTCCATGTGATTTTACAGGGTTGGGGGCATTATCCTAATGGAAAATGGAAAACTAGTGATAGTCTGAGAGGGAGGGTATTTGTCTTGCGATGGAAGACTTTGAAGGACACGTGAATGAGGCCAAAAAATCCTGGAGGAAACTTAAAGTCGCAAAAAGTGAGCATAATACGTTTGAAGTAGAAGGCACAGAAAAATCTGAGTTGTAACGTCAGATAAATAGATAGGTAATTATATAAATTATATAATGATATGTTTTCGATGTACTATTTGTTAAAAAAAATAATCATAATTACTCATTTTATACTTAATTCACTATTTTATGTCACTATGCTATAAAGTTTCGGGTTAAACTAGAACATCAGGAATGTAAGTTTGATATATCCAGTGTTCATTTTTATTTTTTAAATTTCTAATACAAGGATAATGTTTTAGAGAATGATATTGATCACATAAATTAGGCTATAAACTACTCTAACTTAAAAATAATACTCGAAAGTAAGTCCATTGACTTTTTATTAGTTTCTTTACTATTTCTTGTTACTGGAGGAAGTCTCCACCTTTCTTTTAGTCTTCCACAAATCTCGTACATACTAGCTGTTACTATATCTTAAATAATTATATTATGAAAATGAATTCTGTAGTGAAACCTTCAGTATTAAGTCCATTCGTATTATTTGACTGTTGTCATGTATACATTTATGTTTTTGAGTTATATTAATTTCATCAAGATACTTGATGTTTGATTGAATTCTGATTGAAAACCATTTTAAGATGAAAACTAAGCGTTTACAAGAACAAATATAGGTCGATTGTAGCTATGTGCATTTTTAATCGATTTTGTTTTCTTTTTGTCAAGAGACCTTATTTATGTATACGTATTAAGGTATTGATTAATTCAAACCTTAATAATTGATTTCGAATCACAACCATAGAGGAATAAAACCGTCGTAGTCGTACCAGATTCTTTTTTTTATAAATATTTCTTCATTGAGATTAACATTTTTACTACAAATTAATAAATATAATCCAAGTTAAACAATGGCATGATACAGTAATATGGAGAATCCACCCATTGATACAACTAAAATAACATTTCTGAAAGAGAAGATCTCGAAGCTATCTTCTTTTCAGGCACCTAGAAGGATTATCAGGTAATGAAGGAGAAGCCAGGTTAGGACCCTGGTGGTTAGGACGTTTTCTCAAGGAAGGATTGGTATCTGGTTTTAGCCAAATCGACAACATATGGAACATCTTGATGTCCCGATCATTTAAATGGAATCATTCTTTCTAAAAATTTGAAACCTATGAGAAATTAAAAAAAAAAAAAAACTGTTCATTGCAGTCTTAAATCAGTAAAAACTATTTCAACAATTTCTTAATGATTCTAAATTTTTTT
>NW_027109449.1:324968-325834 GCF_000696795.3 Halyomorpha halys
TTTGATAAATGAAATATTATAAAGCTGTGGTTCCTTAAATGTTTTATTCTAATGTCCCCTTTCCAGGAAAAATATTACTTAGCTCCCCCTGAAAATCAAATTAAAAAAAATTTTAATAGCAATTAATAGGAAATATATATGTTTTAATGTTTCTACTCTTTTTGTAAAATATAGTAAAGAAAAGTGTAAATTAGAAACATTCAGCTGGAAAATTATGGAACTATTTATTGAACTTAAAATAGAACTTAATACAAAATGACTTAAAACATTCGAAATCATCTTAATGAGAAGGATGAATCGCTGCGACGCCCACCAGGGCCCTGTTTCATAATAAAGTACAAACTAATACTATTAGTCTTGTAGATTTATCTTAATTCAATAACAGAAATGTACAATTGAAACTTGTACTTTAGTATTTTTTAATTCCTGTAATATCACTAATAGTCATCCCTATCATGAAAAAATAAGTATTAGTATTATTACCACACTTGTACAATAAGCTTTCATTATGAAACAGGGCCCTGGGGGCGATGGCGCCAACTTTAGGAATCACTGTTATAAAGTTTCGACGTGACGGACATTTTTCCATATCTTTTTATTATTGATGGAATGAAATTTGAATTAAATAATATATTCCCGTAGTACTGAAATGCCTACACGGAATAGTTTTGCACATCAATATACTTTTATTTTATACATGAATAGAGTAGTTAAAGTAAATTTTTTTTTGGAAAAAAACTATAGGTAAAAATAAATTCACGAATTCAGAATTTTATAATCGCATTACAATCATGATGATTTGGTTTCACATTCAGGCATAATATTTTCTTCAATTAACAATTCTTTTTTTCTTACCTCCTTTATTG
>NW_027109449.1:326455-379326 GCF_000696795.3 Halyomorpha halys
TTAACCATGCTGTGGAGGTAAAAAAAAAAAAGTTTACACTTTGTGCTCTAGAAATCTGACAGTTTTACAAAAGATTCTTTTCGAGTATCGAATGTATATTTGAGTGAAAATACATTTCATGTTTCTAGACCTCTAGTTTCTGAGTATCGTGGTAGCTCTGTCGTTTTTATATTCCATTATGTAACGTTTAGAAAGGTCCTAGCAATAATTGCTGTTTCACGTCTGTTTCGGCCTCATCTCTTTCCTTTCTAATCACTAAATGTTAACGAATTCTATGTCATAATTAATTGCTCCCTCTTCATCAATTTTCTTTCGCAACTGGTGTTTGGATAAAACAGTATTCCTATCTTTGAGGTAAAACAAACCGTATTGAATTTAAAAAAAAAAATCAAATAGTTCCAATTTGTATGTGCTCTGAAAGAGTTATAACGGTTTCACATTGTCTATGCCTTTTGTTATGTTGTTTGTGTTTGTGATGGTTCACACAGTTCAGAGCATGTTGAGCATGAGTTGAACTAAACTAACTATTTATATATTAAAATTAAGTGATTATAAATTAATACTAATGGAACAAAGAATATAATTTATAATGTGACAATGCAATAGACCACAAATGAACTCTTTAAAATTAATACAATATAACTGAACAGCTGTTCTTATCATAATGGAGTCATACTGATTAAATAATCGATATTATTGATATCAATATATCGCCACAACATTATGACCTTGTAAGAAATAAATTGGTTTACATTAATTTTCATAAACTACTTAGATAAACATAAATTGTAGAAAAACAAATGAATTAAATTAAGTAAATTACAAGAAATAAAATAAAATATAATAAAACTATACAGTTTTTTAAAATTTTATAATTGTATTATAGTATGATCAATCTCAATAGCAGGACATAGTCATATATCTGTGTCAAATGCTTGTTCAATAAATTATTTATTTTGTAACAGTACAAAATACTAATAGTACAAAGTACTTGTGATAGTACAAAGTACATAGTAATGTACAGACGTTACTTATATATTTCTTTTTCACTTAAACTTTTATCATAAATCCATTGTGATTGTAAAAAGAAATATATAAGTAAAGCAAAGTACAAAGTTACGAAACTATTAAAAATGTATTATTTATTTATTTATAGATATTCAAAACTGTATTTACATAAATATACATCTTGTGAATTTGATGTAAGATCATAATGATATGATACAGGCATGTAGAGAAACTACCCATTCGTAGGAATGAAAAGGTATTTAATACGGATATATAACTATGTATTACTGTTAAGATGGATCATCTTCAAGATGACAGAAGAGCCCCGAAATGTAAATAAATAGAAATCATGTGTGTAGCGGGAATATTTTTCAAACATATTTGTTTCTGCTTCATTTAAAACAATACAGAATACTCACAGATATACAAAACCTTTTTTTGCTTTTATTTTTACTGTGAGAGGGCGATTGTTTATTATATCTAAGTCCTAGAATGTCCATTATTTTAGTTACTAAGTTTATTTTATTTTTATTATTATTATTTTTATCTATTTATTTTATCCATTTTTTTTTAATTTATAATGTTGTACATAGTTAGGGGTGTCTTTTGTTTGAGACTATAGGTACAGTATAGTTATATGGGGGGTCCTCTATTTAAAATTGTTAAAAAAAATTTAACTGTTATATCAACCACGTAAGGCCCAACAGGTCGATCTGGTATTAAATAAAGAAATTAAAAAACACATATAGGAGTATATATACTTCCTCATGCATGTTAAGATAGTAAAAATTGGGCCGCCCCGTCGAGAGGAGGAAATCCCGTGTCTCGCCTGGCTCGGCTCTCCTTGATGATGTTCTTCCTCGTACAAAATTCTTTGCACAAGGCCACGTAGTGTTCTTTGCAGCATTGAAGATAATTGGTGAAGCCTTTTTGCAGCAATGTTCAAATAGGTGGGTTCCACCATACCAAGTGCAGACCACGATCCTTCCACAATATTTTATGTGGCCGATCTAGGCATTAAGAAACTAAACTAAGGCTTCATCTTTCTTGGAAAGACTCACTCTGAAGCGCACGTGTTGTGCAGTGCGCCTGCAGGTTCTAAATCTAAAATTCGGCGGTTTGATTATGTTAAGCCACCTCAAGTCGACATAGTCTCCTTGTTGGAAAGCTTAACTAAAAAAATAAATAAACACTGGCTCGGATAAAACATTTATTCGTAAATTAAATTGAATCCATAAATTATATTGAAAACAAATAAAAACCTTCTAATAACAAAAAAAAAAAATACTCCCTATGAAAACAAATTACAATAAAAAAAATTCTAATTACAACTGATGAACTCCGATGGGTCGGGGTCCTGTAGTTCGTACCGAAAAGGTCGGAGACGAAATTCTGTTCTTGACGTAGGTGGGCCCACTCAGCGAACAGCTCCGATGATCTCATCCAGAAAGGTCTGGCGAATAGTACATAGGCTACTCGGCTGGGCGAGTGCACATGGGCGACGATGTCGACGGGGCGACTGATCTATGGCCACTGAACCTGTATTGTTGTGGCTAATAATCCTACTAGCCAGTATTTCACTATACAAACATTACCAGTATAATTCGGTTTCTTTTAAACCAAAACAATATATAGTGATACAGATTTAGCACAAAAAATACATAGTAAACAATGTAATTGTTTAATAATAATTGAATATATTTATTATCTATTTAAAATATTTAAATTTTAATTAATATAAATATGGCGTTAACAGATTAATTGAATTAAGTGGATGGTCCTTAGGCCCCTTCAATCTTCTTCATTAGTCGAAACGTCATCGTGAAGTCTTCAAGACCATCCTCGAACTTTATATTCGATGTTCGTTGATGATGTCTTCTATAGAATGTAGTCGAAATTGAACTCATTAAGGTGATATTTCTTGAGCTTCTTTCGGTATAATCTCAAAGGTCTACCAAAGAATGTCAGTTGTTATATTTATTTTGTTAATAATCAGGTGTACAACATTAATGCTTAATTTTCGATAATCAAATCCTGATAGAAAGTTTACTAGTTACATAAATAACCAATCATGTAATAAAAATTGCATAAATATCTTATTAGTGAGTATTTTTTGAACAGATAGGAACTGACAGACCATTCAACGAATGTGTGTGCAACTTGCGACACATGTGACATTAACTCAAAGATTCACAAGCGGCCTCTTTCGGTCTATGTTTGGAGCTGTCATCGCAAGTAATTGGATTTGGACTCTTTGTGTCACATGTCGATTTCGTCAGGAGGAAAGACGGATGATTCGACGAAAAAAATCCTCTTTGGGCAAAACAGTTCTTAGCTTGTTTCAAACAAATTAAGACGTATTTGATAAGATCAAATCGTAACAACCCGATTAGGCACTCGATGGTTACCTCTCACGTCGGTTTGCCATCGATAAAACAAAGTGAACCAATGGCGTAAAGTGCAGGTGCAGTGCTTACCGCATACCATTCGCTATCATTTCGTGACTGGAATCTGATGTAGTTCTTACCGCAATCAGGAAATTCCGCCAGCACTGAGATATCACTTACTACTTTCTACTCAGGGGTTTGTGCCAATAATGAACAAGTATCAATTGAAAAGAATAAAATACGTCGTGAATAATTTTTGTTCCGTTAAATCTATTCACATGAGTATGAAAATATAAAATAATTTAATAATAAATAAATACGTCATTATAGTAATCTGTTATAAATAAAAATTAATGATAATGATAATTAATGTTATATAAATAGGTGTCGTGTGAAATTGATACATCGTCTGCACAAAGGGCAAATTCAACAAATTTGTTTCCTGTTTTATTTAGTATTTTTTACTGAAATAGTCATCCTGAAACACAATTAGGAATCTTATTATTGTTTGACCTATTCAGGATTATTTAAAATAGATTTCTGGACAAAATAATATATAACATATTATAATTAAGTTAATATATTACAATCCCTTGAAAAGAGGAAATAAGAAATTAAATAATTTGGGTAAATACATGGCAATTTTACAAATGATCGGCTTTTCTCAATTTAAGTAAAGATTATTATCAATATTCAATATGCTAATGAAATGATAAATAATGTAAAATCTAACTATTTTTAATTTAATAATTTGTAGACGGAATGGATAATGGACATTTAGTCCGAAACGTAGTCCTTGAGATTGATATAGAGGAAGTAAGAATTATTAAGGGTTTCTTTCCTTGAATTCAAATACAACAACCGAGAATGTTCTGGGTTCTCAAACATATCAACACATTGAAAGTTTTTCATAAAAAAAAAAAAAAATTGTCTTTTTACAAAGTGTACCTTCTGAAAAATTTTAGGTTTGCTCTCTGTTACATAAAACTATCTAAATAACGCCAAAATTTCTTTTTCTTTTCTGTAAATGTGATAGATATATATCTTTTTCTGAAATAATGCACATACTGAAGGCCAACTTCAAACATATTAGATTACATATTCCATTATTATTATTTTCAAATTAAAAATTATTATTATTATATATATATATATACATATATATATATATATATATATATATATATAGTTAACCGTAAAACTCAAATATAAGAAGATGGTCAGAGTTGCAGTAAAAAAATAACAAATAGTTTATAACTATTTCACCTTATTGTATCTTATTGTTGTAATATTCTTATTTGTTTTTTGTATATTTTTAGCTCTGATGAAGCCCTGCAAAGTTGGATGAAACGTCGGGCATTAAATAGTTATAAACTATTTGTTCTTTTTTGACCGCAACCCTGACCATCTTCTTATATATAAAAATTATTATGTTTTTGACTGCAGTCAGCAATATTCTTTAGTTATTAGTACCTCAATTAAATTGTATTTTATTTTTTGTCATCCCGTAAAATATTAATGTAGACCTGAATCAGATATTTTACTTATTTTTATTTTGTCAGAATAGGGTCACAGTAGAAGCTGTATAAAAAATTGAACAAAAGTGAGTAGCTCAATCAACTTTTAGGACTCAGCCAGCTGTTATTAGATCTATAGATTTTATTTCTATATTTCTTTAAATTATTAGATCTATAGATTTTATTTCTATATTTGTGGAAATTATTAGATCTAAAGAATTTATTCAATGATCATTGCCTTAGTACAAAACGATTAATAAATACATTTTATGCTTACAAATAGTTTGAATCTAAGTAATTTTTTGTTCAATCCTAGAGGAGATAATGTGAAGAAATAGATTTTTTTTTTACTATTACGATTATTTGGTCTTGAAGGATCTTAAAAAATAGGTGCTATTTTTGACAGATAATTTTTAATAATTACAGAAAACAAATTATCAAGATTTGTATCGTTTAAACTATACTAAATCTGATTAAAATCTTTTTTTTATTTGTTTATTTTTTTATTTACAGAATGTACAAGCATAAAAGGTCTGTCAACAAAAAGAATTAGGATTATTTATTTTTTTAATTTTTGAAATTTTTACTATTATTATTTTAATATTGGAACTGTTATTTGCAAAATCATTAGCATATGGCTCTATGGTGGCTGGGTCAGGTTGGGGTAAGAAACTGCGCTGCTAACACAAAGAACCCGTCATTGAATCCTACTGTGATAGATCATTAATTATTCTGTTGCTGTAGCCGTGAGTCAACGCTGTGGGTCCTCCGGGGTCCACTCACCATTTTTGAAATTGGGTACTCCTAATAGTAAAATATGATTCTCGTGACTCTGACCAAATCAGCTCCTTACACAACCTTTGGTCAGTACTTGTAGTAACAGTAGTGTACTTTAGTAACAGTCAGTACTTGTAGCCGTACAGAGATATTTTAATTTAGCATATCCCCCACGCCCTGAGTTCACGGATGATCTTATTTAAAAGATTGAAGATAGCCTGAGCGAAATGTCATATTTAACTGTGTTTCTCATTATTCATTTGTTTTGTAAATAATTTTTTAACTAATAAAAAGTCGTTCGTTATTTCTTCAGCCTGACAATAGCATCTATATAGTTTACAACTGCATCATTTTTAAACATCAAATTAGCATTTTCTTTCTTTATTATTATTATTATTATTATTATTTTTATTTTTTTAGAATTATGCGAAAATTTCAATTAATTTCCTTTCTACACAGCCAGAAGATATAACTTTTTATAACTTAGTGCTGATAACATTGCTGAAGAGAATATTCAGAAAGAATGGAAAGGTACTTGTGAGATGAAGAAATGTGTAATTTTTTCATTTTCCCAAATTGTAACTTTCTAACATATGGAGTTTTTACGAGCATCCTATCAATTGTTTAAATATAATTTTTTTTTTTAGGAAAAATAATAAAGTGATCCATTACAACAATATTTATCCCAACTAGGCTAAGGTTTTTTTTTTGTTTTTTTTTCATATTTAATAGTACTTAACACATTAGTTCTAGGCATTTTATAAATTTTGAACATGTTAATATCTGATTATACCTCGAATAAATATGATTAATTGTATTATATTTAGTTTATTGACTCTATAGGCATATGGGTCCTTCCTCAGTCCTATTGATTTTTTCTAATCATGCCAAATGCGGTACGGGCCCGTAAACTATATAAAGCACATCATTTGTCATTATACATATATTATGTTTAAGATGCCATCCTTTCACCTTATATCAGATCTACTATGAGGCTTGATTTTTTATCTCTCTGGTCAACAAATCGTCTAAATTAAATATTTTTTGAATAAAGTAATTTATATTCTCTCATTATTGAGTTAATTACAAAACTTATTTCCGCGGAAACTTACTCCACCATCCTGATAGTAAGCCACGGGTTTTCACTTCAATAAGATACCAATTAAACTTATAGACAGTTTTCGAGTAACCAGATGGTTTTTACGCTTTCTGTTTTCATTGAAGATAGTTGGATTGAGTGCAATTAGAAAGTTATCAGATTAAATCACATTGATGGATAAGAGCAGAAGGGGCAGAGTGATCCAGAACATAGAATGAGAAGAAAGTGATCTGGATCCCGAAGACCGTGTAACCCTTCACCAAGGTCACTTCGGCGCTCATTGGGTCCTTTCCAATTATATACCGTCCAATTGGGTTACTTGAGACTTCTTTTATTTTCTATATTTTGACACACTTACAGAGATCAAAAAAGTCTGAGATGTATACCTCAGCTTTATTAGCAGTGCACAGTATGTTTTATTTATATTTTGTCAAAAGATGGTGTTTTTAGGAAGGTTGGGGGAATTCACAAGGTTTACTAAAATTTGTTGAAAACACATGAGTATCGATAGCCGACGCCATTTAAGCCATATTCTATTGAAGACAAGAATCATTAAAACATTAAAGAATAATTAATAAAAAAAAAAGTGTAAAAATTGAACTAAGTGTGCTAAACATTATATATATATATATATATTAGTACTTTATTATTATATGTATAGATGATTTTATTACAGATGACGAATGAAGTTAAATAATATTAGAATCTGAAAATATTTATGTATAACCATATTTACTTCACTTCGATATACCTTAAGATTTATGATTTGTTATAGGATTTTTTATTTTATTTTTTTTGTATTTAATGTTTCAGTTTATTTTAATTTAATACTTGTAAATATATGTTTAGAAACATTAATTGCTAAGTTTATGATATGATGGATGGTGTAACTTTATCTATATCCTTATTACTCAATAAAAATTAATTTTAATTTTTTTTCGCTATATGTTAATTATGATTGACTCATTTTTGTTATAATTTATTATTTTTCTGGTATTATATAGTTTCATTAATTTTATTTGTGCAATTTTACTTAATTTGTGAGACACTAAAGCCAATATCCAATGCCTCTGATATTATTCTACAGGACCTTGTTCCATAATAAATACAGAATTTTACTGTTATTAATAAACTGTACTGGAGTACTGGATTAGTTGAAAAAAGTGATCCAAATTTTTGTTTGGAAAAACCACAGCTACTTTTTCGAAAATTACGACTAAGAAATAGATTATATTATAATAGATATATAGATCATAATTAAAACTTACATTAACTTAATTTTGTTCCCTTCATATCACCGATAGAATCTGCACATCTTAGATACGAGCCGTAGAGAGCAAGAGTAATGTATATCATTTTGTTATCTACAAAATTCATTGTATAAAAATATTATTAGTTAATTATTTACTGAGCACATTCACCTAAAATGCTTTCCTATAGTTGTGTATGTTTTTGATCGACTAATTTTAACAGATAAGGTTGTTATTTCCTGCTAATAACTTAACTAAACTTCTCCTAAAGTTTTTAATACTTCAAAACTATAGGGTTGACTTAAACCACCCGTGTCTTCAAAGGCTTCTATTACACGTTATAATAAAAAAAAAAAAAAACTATTCGGTGATAGAACTTTGAGAATGTTCTTTAATGGATAATAGTGGGAGCAAAAAGAGAAATACAAAATAATTTTAGATCCTTCCAAACGAGGTCGTTTGTAGATGAGTTGAGGCGTATGTCTTAGTAAACTCGGAACAGCAGCGGCGCAGTTCGAATATGGCCTGGTGGGGGGCGATTTTTAGATCTTGGACGGTCCCACGAAATTAAAATGCCTTACCATCCACCATGGTTAGAATAGGGTGTTACCCTGTATATAACTCTCTCCCACTTCAATAATAACTAGGAGGTTATAAATAAAAAGATCCCAATCCTTTCACGCCCTTCATTACCACTGATGAGCCACACTCAATACGAAACATTTACGACATTAAAGCAATGTTATCCTTTAAGAAACATAGTAAACCACTTCAACAGTAGTGGTAAAAACGTTATTTTAGTAATTATAATTTTTTATTATTTTTTAAATATTTTATTATTTTTTATATGAGATATAAAGCAAGAAATGCTATCCCGTAGCTGTTGACCTGCATGCTTCTGATGACCTTGCGGCTGCCAATTTCTCCAGGATCAGCTAGATCTAATCGATGTCCCCCGCAGACTTCGCTTCCTAGAGAAACCCATCGGTTGGTACTGGTAATTTTGTTGGCCGGGAGAAAACTGCCGAAATCTCGGGAACAGAGAAAGCTAAACATCAGTTCGGTTTGACCTCTGACACTAACCTCACGCAGCCAGCGTTTGCTTATTTTTTCCATCATCTCTTCACTTTTTATTAACTCAGGAGTCCAAATAATAGCCTTGAGGGAGTCGATTTGAACTGCGGTTAAGTCTCGAATGAAAAATATCTTGGGGTTACTTTGGACCTTACAAACATTTAAATATAAATATAAACCTAAAAAGTCTTGTAATGAATATTATAATATAAATATTGAATCATATAAAAAATTTAAAAAGCAATGATGTACAAATTAATAAATACTGATTATTATCACTAGGTACGATAGAGTTTACATATTTAATTTATTAATTTGTTTTTTAAATTAACACTTACCGAACTATAAATAAATTCTTTTAAAAACCACACGATTACAAAAAATTATATTCAGTACTAACTGTAGGTGATGCTTTAATTGAAATTTAAAAATGAGATAAGATCATATTGTCTTGTATTATGTTATGAGAATTTTATTTAGAATATTCTTCGAAACAGAAGCAATAGTTTTCTAATATAGCGCTATATTTAGATCGAAATGGAAAGTACTCTCAAAAGAAAAACGAATTCAAGACAGATAAGATGAAATGAAGTGGCTTCTACTTTCTGTCCGAAAGGTCGGGGTCTTGCGGTGAAATTTTCTTTTTTCTAGGTCGAACATTCTCACGGATCAAAAATATTCATTTATGTGAAAGCATTTGCTTTCAATATTAAAACATTAGAAAAAAAAACTTAGAGATGTTCGATTGTAAAATTTGAACAATTGCTTATTCTTTTTTTAAGTTAATTTGAAAAAAATGATGTCTTTGATCTCACATTGAGGCCTTTTCTGTGATCTATCTCCGTAGGAGGTGCTGCGCATGTGGAATCACTGATTTCAATCATTTTTTGGCCAAAAAATATCAAACTCGTGTCCAAGGGAGCGCGAGAAAACACACAAATTACATTACAATTAAACACAAATTTTCACATAGACCAAAAATTATAATTTTTTTAAATATAAGAAGATGGTCAGGGTTGCGGTCTAAAAAAGAAAAATAGTTTATAACTATTTTAATGTACTACGTTTCGCCCCACTTTGCAGGACTTCATCAGGGCTGTTCAAAGCGAAAGGTTGAACTTAAAATTTATAAATATAAATTTTGATATTTATTTTTCTATAAATTGTTTATCTTTATTTTTGGAGGATGTTTTTTTCTGCCGATGCCCTGCGTTTCCGAAATAAATTCATAGCTTTCTAGGATGTTGATGATGTTCGACTAAACTTGTCAACTGTACAAAACGCGATTTTTGTTACGATGTTACAAAATAAATTAAAACAAAAAATAAATAAATACAAAATACACGTGGCGTTATATGTCATGCAGTAGTCATTTATGGGAATTGTAAGCTACAAGATAGAAACCTACAGTATTCCGAACGAGGATTGGCCTAGTGACATTGGTTATTACGTTTTTAACGTTTGTCAACAACCTATTTGGTCGTAAGTGTAACATGTGGGTCTGTGGTTTCTGCGCTTATTGACTCCACTGAAAGAGGATTATCTAATGCTGTTCAGCAATGCATTCTAGATTGGTGCGAAATATAACTTTAGGTTATGACGCAATATAGGAAAATTTAAATAGTCGATACAATTATTTCATATCTCAGTGAGGCTTATCTGTTTTTAATAAAAGCTTTGGAAATCGATCGTACAAAGGCTGGGAAGCTCTCGAAGTATTTCGTGGGCTCGTTACAAAATAAAATTAGACCCTCCAGGTCTATTGTAAATGTTCCGACAATATTACTGTAATATAAAGGATTGTATGTATTGATTATGTTAAATGTAGATGACAGTTTTGAACCACACTACAGGTCTTCATCTTAACTATAATAGACAGATATAAAGTAGGTAAAGCTGCCTTTTAACTTTTATTTAAAAGTGCTTTATGTTAATAAAACAGAGATAATGGTGAGGGTAAAAAAAGACCTCCATATAAACAAACTAACTTCCTATAAAACTAACTAATTTCATTAACATAGTTGATTTATGTTAGCTTATTGATATAGAGATCGTATTATGCCTCTATCTTTGTACGTTTGTATACTGTACATATATACGTATATACTTCCTACCTTTTTAACTTTTATACTCATCCATTAGCTTATATTATAGTACATAATATACCTATTCTGTAACTATTTTCATTGGGTTGCCTGTAGCTCAGTGGTTAAGACACAGTCCTACAAATTTAATATCTATTGGCGGTGCCGGTTCAAATCCGGCCTGGGTGGGGCGTTGACTTTTTTCATTGAGTGACGGTCCCACAAAATGAAAAACTTTGACCCCCAACCAAGGTTAGGCAGTATAGGACCCCAATGGTAGTCTTGGCCGGAAAAAAAAGAAGAAAAAACTATTTGTACGATTGTTAGCCCTTATGAAGACCTGCAGTGTGTGTGTCAAAACTTTATCCATTAATAAATAGTTAAAACTATTAATTAATTTTTTTTTTGATGCGAGCCGAACCATTACCTTCTAATAATGTTTATGTTACTTTTTACGTACTTTTTAATTTAACTATTAAAATAATTATTTAACTACACGTCGATTTCGACTATTACAGTACTTACTAGACAAACGTTCTAAACTTCCAACACATTACAAAAGACTGATCTACATGACTGTAATAAGGCCAATCTGGACATATGCAGTTGAGCCTTGGGGCTCCACTAAACCTTCGAATTCCACTCGTATTCAATCCTTACAATCCAAAATCCTTCGTTGAATCCTCAATGCTCCTTACTTTGTCACAAATAAAATCATACATAAAGGCCTTAATGTTCCCTATGTAATCGATCTAGCCCGAACCAGATATCACTCCTTCCATTATAAACTCTCTAACCACTCAAACCCCCTAGTTTCTAATCTTGCATCCTCTTCCATTCCTGACAATCCCCCGAGGCGCCTGAAAAGAAGATGGCCACGAGACCAGCTAATGTAAAATGCCATTAGAGTGCTACCGATGGGTAGTTTCTCTACACCCCTGTAACACTCCAATTTAACTTACATCAGATTTACTAAATGTATTATAATGTACAGTTGTAAATAGCAATAAATAAATATTTAAAAAAATATATAATTATTTAATAATCCTCTAGAAAAGTGTTGAGACTCCAAAAGGCTCATAAAATCTTTCAACTCCCTAACTCAATATAAAGGAGCTGTAAAAGTGCGCAAGACCCCAAATGCCATCAAAGCCAAGAAAAAAACATAATTACTATTTCTTCTAGATTTCGAAAACCATTTTTATTTCAGTCTGTAACACATGATGCTTAATTATAAACATAAATCAAAACCTAAGTACTTCATTTTAGACTCAATTAATATACAATACATTAAGAGGTCTTAAATGCTTTAAAAAAGTGTTGCTGTAAAGAACAGTTGGTGAAGCCGGGGAAAGTACTTCGCGTGGTGGGGGCTTCTTCCTCAAGTCTGTTGGTTTAGTGTTTCTGCATTAGTCACTGGTCCCTGGGCAAGGAACTGAGTTCCTAATTGTCATTGCACTCTAACAATTAGGAGGAAGTAATTTTAAACTAATATTATGTAATGTTGTTCATTGCATAACGTATTACTATAACCTAAGAAGTAAAGTATAATATAACTCGATGAAATACTAAGTAACTTAATAGAATAGCTTGTTATTATTGTATTGAATTCATTTCATTATACAGTATTATTTGCTTTAGACTGCAGTTGCTATGTTAAATAACAATCAGAGTACTAATATTAAGTGTATTGGAAATTTGAACCTTGAGGATATCAGTCAAAGTAACTGATGTTACGACATTTGGGCACCAAATTGTTTGGTCTCATTTAGGCTAAAGAATATCAAATATGTAGAATTAGCTATAAATACAAAAAATAAATAAATATATAAATATAGGAACTAGCAATAATTGGCTAAAAATGAGGTAGAAATGTTGACCATTTATTACCTGATAATCTTCCTAGGCGTCTGAAAAGAAGATGACCTCGAGATCATCTGTAGAAATCTTATCGGAGTTATATCAATAGGGAGATTCTCCACATGTTTGTATCATGTCATTTTATAACTTATAGCAAATTTACGAGTTGTATATATTTGTATACAGTTTTAAATAACAATTAATAAGTTACTAAAAATAAAATATGAAACAAAAATTAAATGATACGAAAATAAATAATAATAAAAATAATATAATAGGAGAAAATAAACTTGTATTTAATTAAAAAGTTATGAACAGAAAATAGTGTAAAATTGTATAAACCAATAAGAAAAATGTTTAACACTAGTTTCCTTGTGTGAATTCTTAGATATATTTCCTTATTCTATTTAATTCATTTAAAATATAAGCGATATCATGCTTATTCTTATGTACAATGTATTACCAAAAAAATATACTCAATACACACAATTCATAAAGTTACATACAACCTATAAGTAACAGTTTACGTTATGAGTTTTTACGTTGCTCCAAGGAAAAATATCATTTTTGTTTCACAGTTAAGAATCAGCTATCCGTAAACTGATATTAACCCTTAATTGTACGTACTGAATTGGGGTATGAGACCTATTCAGGCCTTGAACGAATATTTTGAATATATTTTAGGCGAGCTACGAATTTTGCGAGGAGAAAAAAATTATATATTCAGAAACAGAAAAATATTTTAAGCTCAAATCGTTCTAAACATTCTTAGATTGTCATTGCGTAATCTTAGCGATAAAACCTATGAATCAGTTTTGTGTTTAGCACAAAATATTATTATATGACCACTGAAGGACAAAATAAACTAATTTGATGCAATTATTGGCACGATGATGAGCTTGACTCATTTTAAAACATTCACGCTATCTAGTTAAATAATTTAAGCCATTAATAACAAAAAACGGCAGTACTGTTTGCTAAATCATCACATACCTACTACTGACAGAATTCGATAAATACCTAAACTCTCTCTTCATTAACCCCATTGGGCTAAAATATTTTTGTACAATATTTATTTATGATAATGCGGTAGTAAGTTAGTTGATGAAGTTAATAACATTTCATTTAATAAATATAGGCTAAGCTCCAACGAAAAGATAGATCTTTAGCGGTGAAATGTTATAACATTTAAGAAAATCTCAACGCAGTATACTGTGAACCCCTAAAGTATACTTTGAATATTACCGATGAATGCAAAAAAAAACAGGATTTGTCAGGAGGTTACGAATGGGAAAGAACGAAACAACATGTGATAAGTATTTTATGGCAATATGGCGCAGACCCGTGCCTTGTACTTAAAAACGGCTCATTTTTGGACTTTAAAGAACGTCCAATATAAGTTCTTGGTTATCGATGTTCCCGTAATCTTTAAACCGTATAAATCTCTCGACTTGCCTGTGTTAGTGTTTTGAAATCACTTACTTTTTTTATAATAACTCTTATTACAGTTCTAATAAGAACTTAAAAATCGAAATTGAGATTTATCACTTTTCCATGAAATTTGCTTTCTTTTAATACCTCATTCGCCACAATCCATTGCTCCCCAGAGCCTGAGAATGGATCGATACTACCATATTATATAAATTTACGATGATTTGCATGAATACAATAATTAAAAAAGGAAAATAATAAAAATTATGAATCAAGTATTTAAGGATAAAGATAAAGCTGAATAAAATGATATCCAAAATAAAATTAAATTAAAAAGTATTTATGATTAAAATATTATTGTCATGCAACAGTTTAAAAAAATCTTCATAATTCTTTATCTTTTTATAGACAACCGTGTCTCGTTAATCTCCAAATCCAAATACTTAATATTATCTATACAGTCAATTATCGATTATCTTAAAAAGGTTACAGCTTCCACAAAAAAATATTACTTATGTAAATATACATCACATATATATTCTAATTAATATGCTTCATACTGTATACTTCAGCTACAGGATTTATAAAACCGCACACCACGAATTTGCTGAACACTTAATTTGCAGTTTTTTTTTAAAAAAGTAATAACATTGATTGTTGAAGTGAATTTGTTTAAATTAAAGTACAAAATGGACCTAAATTAATGGTTTCCAACAGTTGGTCCACGTGATGGTCTGGCAATTCATATTTGTGAGGGGTTGTAGTTAGAACGGTTGCTTATCTTATCTGAGGTTTTAGTGAAAGTTGATATATTTTAACAGATAAATATAGTGCATTTATCAAATGTAATTTTATTATATAATTAACGCCTTATTGTCCTCTAATCCCGGTGGAATTGTTCGCACATGATTCAATTTTTGTTTAATTGTTCCTCAACGTTTATGCACTATCTTTAGTAAAAGTAAAAGTAGTACCCTTCCCACTTGTGACAACGTAGACGGCGAGTAATCCTTATAGAATTTACTGAGAAAACTCAGCAAAGTATATATAATAAATTTCATTTATTTTTTATGTATGAAGTACTAATTTTATTTTAATGAAGGGTACGAAAAAAAACTTTTATGGGCTTAAAGAGGCTAGTCTCAACCCGTTCCCATTATTGTTTGCGGAAAGGTTTCAACCCCACGCACCCATGGGGCTTAGCGAAAAAATCTTTATGAGTTCAGAAATCATTCTAGACTAAACAGTCGTTTCTATGAAAAATTATATCATTAAAAAAGTTTATACATTTTGAAAGAGTTGAGATCTGATATACGTATTTTTTTCTTAAAAGGATTATCTTTGATATTTTATATGATTAAAGAAATGACTAAATAAAATCGAAAGTTGATTTGAAAATTTACACATTAGGTTGCGAAAAAAATGCATTAAGTTTCGAAGTATGAAGGGATGGGTTTTGAAAAGTGATTGTTTGACCTTTTTTAGCTATCTCGCAATGTTTCGTAATCGAATCGTAGTCATATCACGTATCATTGATATCTTATATTTAATAATTAATATCTAATTTATAAGTGTTGCTTGTGATGGCATGGAGTAATATGGTCTTTATTCATTTTTAAACATTATTTCTCATTCTATCCCTGAGTTTATGATTGTCAAGGAGTTTTATGGCTATTATTTTCGTGTTTTATATTATGTTTTTCAAAAGTTGACCTTATTACGATTGTTGGAACATAGAGGTTTATACTTGGATTAAGTTAAATATAACCGGTTTTTTTCTTCTTCAACTTATAATATAATGTTAGATATTCGTATTAACCTTATTACCTGAGCTCCAGGGGGTGGTCCATCTCCCTCTTTTTACCTTCACTTTCTCTTCGAAGGAGGGTAGGGTATGGTGCCCATCTCGCTTTATATTACTGTTTATTTTAGAATCGACGGGTAAGATTTCTGCTATTGGATACAAATATATATATATTTTAATGATACTGTGGATACAATTAAAAGCAAAAATATTATTTTATACCCGATTGTAATTTTTTATCAGTCTACAGTGATGAATTAAAAAAAAAAAGATGTACTACAAAATAACTTGATATGAGATGAGATTTGTTGTATCATAGGCTCCTTAGGTACATAAGTTCCAAATACAGCAATGGGAAACCTTGTAAATCTTGTAAAATGAAATCTATTTTTAATTTCTAATCCTAATAATGCTGTTAATATTATTCAAGAAATTAACATGTCGGAAAAAACTGTTTTAAATCACAATTAAAAATAAAAAAATCGTTTAATCGTTTTGTTTATTTTTCATTACTTTAAATCAACAAATGTACATATATTAATAATTAATATATTAATTATTTTTTAGCATTTCTGGTTACGTTATTTTGTTTTCTTTCTATGACCCCCTTCCCTGTCATTTCTGGCATACGGGGGTATTATCTAAAGGTGACCAACCTATTCTATCCATGGTACAGGTTCATTTCGTGGGACAGCCATGAAACGAAAAAAGTCCACCACCCGAGTTGCCTCAACCGCCTGAGCTACAGACGGCCCTGTTTTTCTGTTTACAATTAAAGATAACAGGAGCTTTTAACGATAAAGATGATTATATGCCTTTCATTACGATTAACTTCTATTTTTCATAAATAGGTTCTTGCTACAAATACAATATCTCTCTAATTGATGTAATCCCACCTTACAAGGTGTCTTTTCATGATATTAATTACGTAAAAACATAAGGCCTACTTTTTTTTGGCAATTAAAAGGTAACACGGCTTATCCTTCGAACTGTTAATTGTAATTACTACAAAAAACTAAAAGTTACTATTTAAAATTCATGGTAATATTGTCATTGTTTTCTCCACTTCTACTGAACTGTTTCCGTCCTTTCTTAAATAGTAATGTTCCTTTTTTTTTTTTTTTTAGCAAAACCGCGCTATTCCACTATATTCAAGGTTTTATTTCTCAGTAATTTATTCTTTTATTATTTTGAAAAATTACTAAATTTACTGTAAGGAAACAGCCATGTCTTCAAAATAGCTGCAATAGATGTCTACTTATGGTCATATTTTTCATAATTCTATCTATAATAAAAACCATTAAGGTGAATAATTCTTCTAGTTACGCTTGCTTTTTCTCTTGCAATGATTACCTGGGATTCGGGCCGAATCTTTGTCCGAAGAATTAGTTTTACTATTTTTATTATTTTTGCTTAGACTACTTCAATATTGGTCAAATAAATAGACTGTATTTACTTAGCAAACTTTTTAAGTGTTGTTTTAACAATTTTCATGACTGGAGTGCATTGATTTCAACAAGTGCAGCGTCTGAAAACGTGACTTAGAAAAAACAGCCTGTTAAGCCCATGACGTCTTCCTCCTTTCGAGTAGATCGGTCTCTGGGAAACTACGAGGTTGAAAGTAGAATTACGATGTTGCGGAGGTGTAACTATTTGCAACAGATGTGTTATAACGTCTCCCCCCCCTCTGGGGAGCGTTTTGTTTAAACAGTATATTTATTATTCTTTTCTCTGAAAAATATGTGAATTTATAGCAACTTTCATTTAAAATTATTATTCAACTTAAATTATGGGGTAATCTGAAATTCTCATAAACTTGTGCCCTAGTCAGAACAATGTAAGTCTCTAAGTAAAAATATATGAAACTAAAATTAAAAGGTTTTCAGGACTTACGTATTCATGTTTTGAGAATTATTTTTTCTAAACTAAATACTTTAAAGAAGAAAGATATCCTTCCTTTTTAATTTAAAATATTATAAGTCATAAAAATTAAAAAGTTTCAAAACTTAATAATTATAAAAAGTCTTGAAAAATGCCCTGATAGACTTTCCTCAATACTGTAGACAATTTTTTTTTTAAATTTGATATTAACATTTTGATGGGTTTTCGAAAAATTGTATAGAGGAGAGAAATAGCTTAATCGTACTGATGTTCTTTTATTATTTAAACAAAATTGCATTTTTTTTTTTAAATTCCGCACTATACATTATTTGAAAAGTATTCTAGTTTATTCAATTAGGATATGCTACAGAAATAATAGAATCAGATTTTCTTGTTGGATTGATATGTGTGCAAGGCAATCCGTACAAAAATAATATTGTCAAGTGCTGTGGGGATTATAACAGCTTAATGTGATGTGAGAGCAAAACAATATTTTCTTTTTATTTTAAAGGAAGCAGTATAATGTAGGAGGTACACAGCCATAAAAAGTGAAGCTGAAAAGACGGGACTTTTGATGGACTCATTGCTGAGGAGTAAGAGCCTATCACCGGTTGCCTTTTGTTTCAATTTAGATTAAAATGAGTTGTTTCAGTTATGATTAAAATTCCTAATAACCTCAACATAAACCTGAGTTCCGAGGTTGTGGCTAATCCCTTTATCTTCAATATGCTTTGAAGGAAGTAGGGTACGCCATTCCCAAGGGTTTTATTATAAATACTTTTTTGTTTTTATTTTAACAAAATAGCATTTTAAAAAAATTGATTGCCTTGAAACTGAAAATAAATAGGAATCGAATACTTGAAACTACGAAACTTTAATAAAATGTTTCAAAGAAAAAAAATAAAACTATATGAACATAATTATAGATTCTCTAGACATAATTTATAACTGAATGTTAAAATTAAACATTTTTTTTGATCATTTATTTATTGTTATTTACAACTGTATATTCAACAAGTAAATTTGCTTTAGGTGAGATAGTGACATGATACAAACATGTGGAGAATCTACCCACTGATAGAACTCCAATAACATTTCTAGAAGAGAATATCCCTAGGGCACCTCCGTTTCAGACGGATTATTCAGGATTATTAGGTAATGAAGGAGAAGCCAGGTTAGGAACAAGAGGATTTGGGTGGTTGGGAAGTTTATCATGGAATGACTTGATTTGTGACAAAGTAAGCAGCATTAAGGATTTTACGAAGGATTTTGGACTGTAAGTATTGGATTCGGGAGGAATTTGATGGTTTAGTGGAGCCCCAAAGTTCAACTCCGTATGTCCAGATAGGCCTTATGATAGTGATGCAGGTCAGTCTTTTGTAATGTATTGGCAATTTAGACCGTTTGTCTCGTAAATGTAGTAATAGTCGAAATCGACGAGCAGTCTCCTGTCTTTTCAGTCTTGTATGAAAAATTAATCATTAAAAAACATTTATTACTAATAATAATGAAAAATGGTTTAATGATATTTTAAACGTTTTATGAAAATAATACTTTCACTTTAGATATATCCATTCATATATTTTTTTTTGAGGGGGTGAGCTAAAATCGCCATTAATATTGACTACATGTTTGAAGCTAAAGCTTTTTATTTTATCTATCATAATTTTGAAATCGGACGTCTCCTTAGCACACCATTTCTTAACGCATGCATTAGAAATCCATGGTATAAAGCGTTTGTTTTATGCCAATCAATCTACATTATCTTAGTCAACCTTGAACGTCCAAAGAAAGTTACAGGTGCCTTGATAGGTTTCATCCATTGATACATACAAACGAAGAATTATCGCCTATTTAATGTCTTGGGTAAGATGAGTTACAGAGGGGACAATGTAGTCCTATGGGATCCATTGTAAGGAAGTGGACAACAAAGAGAACGGAACCATGTAAAAAAACAGATCGATCTAATTGTTCAGAAGATTACACCATTTGGTCGCACAAAAGACCCTTGTACCGTTAATTAGTGATGTAATTCACCTCCTACCTCGTGCACTTTTCTCAAGGGATCTTTTAGTCATGCTTCACTCTTTCAAAATTTAATACTATTTCTGTTAAACTATTAACTAGTAATGTAGCTATTTTGTATATTTTTTTTATAACAGTGAACAACAAAGAAAATGTTTCGTGCTCAAAATTAACTTATATTAATGCACATGAGCCGGTTGAATACGAAAATCTTTATTAAAAAAATGAGCAGAAGATGGTTAGGGGTGCAGTCAGCAAATAAACAGAAACGTATTTATTTGTGCCGACGTATCGACCTTAATTTCAGGTCTTCATCAAGGCTAAAAAAAAAAAAAAGGATAACAATCATACCTCAGAAAAACATAAAGATAAAGGAAAGTAATAAACAAACAAATTTGGAAATATACATAACAATGAATTAATTACAAAATTACACGCTGTATCGTGCAAGGATGTTGTTGTTCAAACCCAGGGTTTGTGGTGGCAGTAATAGTTTTAGTGATAGCAATCACAGCCACTATAATTGTGAAAAGTATAATATTTTCCGTCATTGCAGTACTGTTGCACTATAAGGATTTGCTTCCTTGATTGATTGAGTAACTAACATATGAGCCATTAGAAAAAAGTGGTGTAAGTCAAAAATTAATTTTTTGATCTGTTAATTATTCCATCTGTTTAAAATCATATATATATATATATGATTTTAAACAGATGGATATGAATTTGGCTGAACGGTTTTAATCCAAAACTATCTTTGTTTATCTCAAAACTTCAATTTTGACGTCCACCACTTTTGCATTTAACGGCTCATACACAACGCCTTGATTAAGACATAACACTAAGCTAAAATTCACTTGTATGTTTACTGTTTATTAATTATCTATGGTGAAAATTAATAGAGATTAGGTTTACTATGAACCTGAAGGCAACCACTGTTATACATTCAAACCGTTGTATTATTAATTCCATGACAGACATCCTGTTTCACGAATGAAATGGACTTTAACATTATATGTTTGTGACTTCAATTTTCGAGGTTGTAAATTTTCCCTCCATCAGACTATTTTATCTTACACAATGCCACGGAAAAATGTCTATACATAGCACAATTTTAGTTTATAATTTTAAATAATGAACCTCTGTAAGTGGCAAAAATAAAAAACATATTCTCTCAACTTTTGAATTTTCAAGATATCAGAATCCAAACAACGAATCTGAAGAAGAAAATCTTTCCACTGTACGTTCTCCGCAGCCTTTCTCCAAGACTATTGGCCAATTTTATTTTTAGACTTTACACCAAAATTACAGGTCATCCGACAATGATCCTATAATTGCATCATTACTGTCAGCCTCTTCGTTATAATATGAAGGTAATTTTTTTTTTTTTTTTTGCGGCCATTTATTAAAAAAGTGGAAAAATTCTCAGATGTATCTTTCTCCAAATATAACAAAAATTTTAAGAAATAAATAATTAAAATTACAGCGTATTGGACTGTTTTTATAACTTGCAGCGTTTGCACATTCCCAGACACGAAAGGAAATCTGTGCCCTTGGTGAAGACTCATTACAACCATTACTTTGCTGTTAAGGTATTCGGTAAAGTTGAACACCACTTTTGTTGTTGCTCCTAGTTGGTTATTCCGAGTGGTAGAACTGTAGTAAGTAATGGAAATGGGGATAGAGCCTACCAAACATTTCTTCAATACAGGATAGATACAAAGATTATTGTGTAACAATGCTGTCAAATTATGATTGGTGGGTCTACTAAGATATCACGTAGTTGACGTACTGGAGGCTGGCCTAAAGGAAACGCCCTTACTAAGTACTTCTTGATTCAGCTACAGAAACTATTGTTCGAAACTATATGTGGGAATCATATAGTTTCGAATAATGACAATATTGATAATGATTCCGTACAATACATTGAGACGGTTTTCACTTTCCTAAGAATATTGCGAACAGGTCATATGTATTAGGTATGCCTATTACATAGGCCAACCAGAGAACCAACTTGAAAACCGAAAATTAAAGAAATTTTCCATTATCAGATTCATTTTTCTTGAACCAAAATTAGTAATTATTTGCTCATTAGGTAAATTTAGGTACTTAGTGCTTCTGTCAGTAAGCGAAGGGGTGGAATAATCCAGCCCACCCTTTTGACATCACACCTGGTAGCTTACCCTCTAAGCTAGTAAATAAGATGGTTTCAAACGATATCAATGTGCCCTATGCAACTTGGAAAAAAGATCCCGGAAAGTCAAGAACCTCATGTTCTTGACATGCCGTTCTTTAGGTTCCCGAAATCTTTAAACAAAAGTTTAGTTTATTTATAAAAAATTCAAATTAATTTGGGCGACTGTCGTTTTAGCTTCACTCTCTTTTGGAATAGATTAGGTTTGGACTCCTCCCCCCCCCCCCTCGCCCCCTAGTCGTTACTAATTCTGCCTACCCTCTTAAGCCTACGTCACAGAGGCTACCAATGATACATATATAACGCCTATTACTAAATGTTCGGCTCGGTCTTTTGAAACTTTTTGGGCTCGGAATCAAATAGCTTTGTTTAATATTTACATTTCGTGCATAACGCAACATATGAATGTGCTTTGTCTGCACGTAGTGGGCTTTAAGGCTGGGTGCTGTGTGCAAAACTTTGATATTTTTCTCATATATTTCAGATATTGCGTTGTTATGTCTTGAAGAAATTATTTATTTTTATAGTAAACTAACTTTCTAGCCGGACGACAAAAAAAGTTATCTTTATTTTATTGCACTTTTCAAGTAATTCACACAAACTTTTTTTCCTAACAAGTAATTTTAGAAATGAACGAATCGTTTCTAAAGATGTTTCTAGACATTCCTCTGGTGAAAGAAATTCTCGTGTTGATTATAGATCCTCTCAATGAAAAAGTAAACGAAGTAAGATTTCATCCGTTCGAAATAGTCGGTTTTAAAATAAAATTGTTGCATTTGGCTAATAAGTTTTAAAAATAAAAATGTATGTATCTTGCTACTATAAACCAGAATTATAATAAGAAAAGAGACCTTTCATAGGAGATGCCTAACGGATCATATTAAAAAAATATTGCGTTTTTGTTATGTCTAATTTCAGAAAGAGAGACTTCTAGTTGAGATATTAATCAATTTATTTTTTAGATTCCCTATTCCCTCGTAAGTTTTTGCACCACCTTAAATTATCATGTATACATTGTGAAAATTTCATATTCATTTTTATTTCGTACAACATATTTACTTAGTGTATTATTTTGTACAGTTGTAAATTACATTAAATAAATAAAAAAAAAAAAATGTTTATTTCAAAGATTCTAAGGAACATGAGTTTCATACTGCGTATTTTGCGTCCAAAATTTTTATTATTTTACATAAAAAAGAACGAAATGAATTTTATTAGCAGATGAATCTTGCTTCACCACTTAAAAAATCAAGTGTTTCATAATAAAAAAAATCTGAGCAAGAAAGTACTTTTGAATCTTTGTTCTAGGAAACCGTGAAAAGTCACGAACAGAAAATCATTATAATTTCCTCTTAATAATATTTTCCAAGATGAAGTTCTGATGATTAAATGCTAAAGATTTTCCAAAAAACTGGTGGTTCAGAAAATCAAATTTAGATTTTTTTTCTTTTATAACACTCCATACAAAATTGTTATGTTAAAACTACTATACTTAAGACCAAGTGTGTTTCAATTTACGAAAGAAAGATGATACGAAAATATAATAAGCCAAGAATGATCTTGCTGAAAAACCCTTTTTTGAAGGATTAGCTCTTTTATTGAGAGGTAAATCACAGATAGACCACGATTTGCTTTCTTTTAGAGAAGTAATTTCTCTTCCATGGCAAGTCCAAAGACACAACTTCACTCCCTTCGGTGATGTTGACACAATCATGCATAGATTTAGGTTTATTAAGTTTATCTTGACCACTCAGATTTACACTCTTTTCCACACTACATCTTCTATTTCTAGGTCTCCATTTTCTTCTTCTTGAGATTCTCCTTGATCTTCTTCATATTCTTCTAGATTCTCTTCTTCTTCCAAAGGTATTTGTTAAGATTCTCCTTCATTTTCCTTACGTTATTCCGGATTCTCTTCATAATATATGTCAATACGTTTTCCTTCAATTGGATGAAATGAAGATTTTTCACATATCGGTGCTTTGAGTGACTTCTGGAATATGACGTCTCTTGATCTAATTAGTTTATCGTTTGAGAAGACTCGGTATTATCTATTGTTCCCATAATTTCTAACAAGTACTCCTTTTATCAAATTTTTTTTAGGTACATGGACCCAACATTTTGGTCCTTTAACACGAAGATTTTTGATTCCCGGTTTTATACCCATCCAATGTTCAAATGGAGATTAACCTTTTTCTGATGATGAACCCGTCCGATTTAATGTAATTAAATAAAGGCATTAACCATTTTTGCCCATAGCTCCTTAGGTAGAGATTCTTCCCCTGTGTGCGTGAGGGCTCTTGCAATTTCTACAATGGTACGGTTTTCTCTCTGAGTGCAGCCATTTTTTGTAGCGTGTATGGCATAGTACATCTGATTTCAATACTTTTTGATTTGAGGAAATTTTCTACCCTTTCAATTTTAAATTCTCCGCCATTGCCCATTGACTGCACATTACTTTATGACCTAATTGGTTTACCTCTGCAAAAAATTCCTTCAATTTTTGAAAGACTTAATCCCTGGTTTTAAAAAAATAAACTTTTCTAAATTTTGAAAAATAATCCTTAAATACCAGAAAATATTTAAAAATACTTTTCGAAGGACCACATACATCAGTGTTTATAACCTGACCAGTCTTTTCAACTCTTTTCCGACTTCCAAACTTGAGTCTCTGAGATTTTCCTATTATGTGGCCCTCACAGAGTTCACCATCAAGAGTTAAGTCTAAATTGACTTTTAATTACTTCCTTCACATACCGTTTATTTTGATGACCCATCCTTTCATGGTAAAGCTGTAATAAATTATGGTAGGATTTTGGAATTTGATAGGAGCAGATAGATTATTTTCTGACTTAAAGCTCTCCGTTGTTAGTACTACCCTAATGGCTAGATAGAGACTACCTTCAATTTGACGATTCCCTGATGCAAGAGTTTCTTTACTTTCAAATACTTTACAGCTAACTACAGTGGATTCAAATCTACTCTGTGGTTTATGAGCCGCTAAAAGCGAAAAAAGATACTTAGAAATACCCGGAACCAGGCTGACATTAGTGAGTTTCAAATCTCTTCCAGCGGCCGGTTGACGCAGCTTAACTAAAATAGTTCCCTTCCCAAGCGCTTTGTCTTGAGAACCATCAGCCGTAATAATTACATGACCATCTGTAAATTATTCAAAATTTGTGAACCATTTCTTTCTGCTACATATATGATGTGCCACTCCATTGTCCACATACCAAACCTTACTGTTAGTCACCGATGCAAAAACTTCTGAGGTAACTGTTAACAGAGTTGCACCTTAGCTTGAATTATTTTGAGCACATTTAGCTTTAGGTTTAGGTGGTTTGCCATCAGCAAGCCAAAACCGGTATCTCTGAAATATGAGACCCCTTTTATCGCAGTAGCGGCAAATTATAGTGGTTTTATGAAAATTAATATTTTTTTCCGAACAGCTTATGAAATATGGTCTCCTTAACAACCAAAACTTTTTCTGAACAACTATCACCCAGTTGCTCTCAAAAGTACATAATGTTTGGTAAGATTATTTAAACTCCTGTTCTCTTCATTTATGGGTCTCCATCCAGCAGTATAAGATTTAAATTTATCAGAAAGGGATTTTAAAATTTTACATTTTAGCTAAACGAAAAAATGTACATTGTTCATTACTTAAAAAAAAAATCACTGTAAAACATAATAAAAATTCACTTTCTTTACTATCAAAGAGTTTTGTTCAAACTTTTCTCTTATGCTCCAATAATCTGCTTGTTAATATATACCTTATTATTAAGCTACTTTTATTATTATAAAAAAGGCATATGCTTCAATATCCTTTTGCTATTAATTTCTTTTAACTTATTAATAGCTGTCTATGTAAAACATACGTAAATCGAGTTGGTCTGTGTTGGTTTTATGTCTCTGTAAGATGGAATGCCCTACTTAATCTCTATAAAGATTATTGTTAATTTTATGTACGCAATGATTGAATGTTAGGACAGGCATTCGGCTTGACTTAAGATTTCCTCTAATAATATTCCGTTATTAGAATCACAGAGAATTATTTATAACTATTATAAATATATAATCTGGCTAGATAAAAGTGTAAAGGCTTATTATTACCTCATATTTCTACACTTTTTAGAATTTTAATTATGAATATCTTACCATATAATAAGATTGAAGATTATTGAAAACTTGATTATTTCTTTAAAGATATGGGACACCTGCCATTCTTCGGAATCACCTGCCACTAGTATATCTGCCCTATGCTTAAAGCTTCTTGTCGGTCAGCCAAACTAACGTGATTGCTCAAAAACAGTTTAGGTTTTCCAGACCGGAACGCTACATGTTTTGTTCAAGCTGTTTATTTATATTTTCATGTCCGTGTTGACCCCTTTTATGATCTCAATTTCTATATAAGATCCTGTAATACCCGAATCATGGCACACTGAATAAGAAAGCTTTTAAGTTTGGCCAAGGTTTTGTTTGGCTAGCTGTACATATTTAACAAACACTGCTATACTATACCGGTATTGGCTGTCTTAGAATAACATTTATGTTTGTGAAAATTGTTGAGCTGATTAGGCTTATTAGTTTGACGATTAATATTAAATATGAAAGATAAATTACGTTTTTATATTTAAATCACGTTGCAGGGCTTCGTTAGGGCTATTTTGACGGCAGTCAAAACAAATCATTTTTGTTTAACGTTGGCTCAATAAAATAGTATAATTCTACTATTTGAGTTTATTTGACCGCACCCGGACCATATTCCTTTCATAAATATATCTATGTACAACACTTTCTATTTCTTATTAATTTTTTTTCTATTCAAATTTGTATCTGCACCTGCAAAATACTTAGTGGATAATGAGCAGAATAACTATCAGTAACGTTTCTAAATGGTGTGTCTGGCATGAATTAACATTACCAGCAGTATAATTATAAATCATTTTCATTTAATTAACTAATTAATACTTAATTAAGTATCTGTGGCTACATTTATAGCTAAATGTACCTCCTACCTCGTTTATAATTTTCAAGAATCCCTTGGACAGAATTTCGAGGGAGAAACTACACGTTGGAATGCTAGAGTTAAGGGGCCCACCCTTATTGTATGGTACTTGTCGTGTACGCTTGGTGCGCATGACAAGTAAGAAGTTTTGTATGCGAGTTTAAGGTAGTACATCCGAAATCTTTTGCACGCACAATGGACTTAGACAAAATGACATCTTGGAGTGTGCGGGGACAGTCCGGAGATACTTAAACCAGGTTGGTGGTACACTATTCAACAGGTCAGTTATGACTGAAGTCTATGCTATAAGTTCTCTTCTAGAAAGTAGAAGAATTTATATATCTTTGAGCTCAGATAAACTTATAATTGTCACAGACGACAATAATCCCCGAATACGTTATCAGCTAATGGCTGCAAATAGGTGCAACTGCGGACCCCGGTGGGACCTTAACGCCTAGTCTTGTAGAATCTGACTGATGGCCCATCAGCCGTTGAAATTCCAAGTTTCCTAGGTGGATTGAACGGTGGCGCAAATGTTACACTTTTCTTAGGTACCAGGGACAATAGTAGCTAATTTATATACAGCTTTAAATTACGCCTAAAATCCAATTCGACGATGTTTTGACTCTTAACAAATTTCCTGGTGGCGATGCTATTCGACATCTCGTCATTTTCTATTAAAATATTGAATTTTTTTTTGTAAACTTTACTGATTTTAGGCATTTATTAATGGAGGAAAATCTTGTAATTTAATCTTAGAAAATATGACACTTTGCTGAGAAATATGCACCTAAATAGAAATTTCAACTTGTGATATTTCAAATTTCAAATTTCAATTCGCCAATTGTAATGTTCATTGAAAACCCAGAATATCTTTATATAATTTTATCTAAATCCGATAAATTTTAAATAGTTTGTTAAGGTAGATATTCATTTATTAATGTAAATATTACATATTTTACAATGTTTAGAGAAAATGGGACCATGGAACTATATTGTTGATTCCATAGCCACGGGTGGAATGTCCATCAAATGTGTTAAATATGAGTTCACTAAGGCTGTTATTACAGACCCTCGTACATTAACAGGTTTATTTCGACATCTACAATAATCATTTCTCCTCTTGCCCTAAATAACATGAAAATGCTTATACAATATATAATTACTCTTGAATTAGTACATTTTCATGCCTTTCGAAGTTTTATTACTTCTCAATCACTGACTACTGATTACATAACCAAAATAGCATTAGCGTAAGATGGATCTTCTTGCAAACTAGCATGAAAAAAAAATCAGACACAGTATAGGATCGATTACATAAGCATATACTTGGAGTAAACTGAGGACAAGATAAAGTAGAAGCACATACAACACTTTTATCTGTCATCGTTGAGTAACATGGTCACCTGAAACTCCCGTCTAGATTTCCTGCCTTAATGGACTATCATGAACTCTTCATTACACACTTCATTTTCGAAATCGTCGGATGGCATTATCCATCAAGCCCAATTTATATATCATAAAGCCAACATCATGTAACTCCCTGCCACTAACTGATTCTTATTAGATGTAGGATTAATAGGGATTTTCAAATTATTTATGATTATGTTTTACGTTAAAATATTTAGTAAAATGAGTTTCAATCTGCTGTAACGAAAAATGATTCAGGACATTAAACCCAAAATGAAATTTACTACACCAAAATCCCTCATTCTATGCAAATATTTTTATTTTTATTTTTTAGAAATGTATTGGAAATAGAATACTAATAAAAAAAGGACTGTAAAAAATGTTACGGAGTGAACAAAAATATTTACTAAGTCTAATGTTGAGAGAACATTAGATCATATTTTGTGGTTAGATAAATTAATTTGTTTATAGCATAAAGCACCTGTTTGTTCAGACTACAGAATAGAAGGAATAATTAAAGGTCATGAGTTGAAGCAACATTTGAAAACTTTGAACAGCTTGAGTTGTAGGGTCTTGTTTTTATGGTTGCCAGGTCATTGTTGGATCACTGGGAAAATAAAGGCAGACTAGTCGTAACATCATCAACATGCAAAGATGTTATTTCTTGGATCAAAGAGTCGTCTTGATGGCAAGAGTGGCAAGACGAATGGTTTATCACGGGAGACAACAAGTTAAGAATGGTCCAACAGACAGTGAAACGTCCAACCAAAAACTTGAATCTGAGAGAAGATGTATTAAGGCGTTTTTGGATAGGCCATACTCGACTAACCCATTGTCATCTCATCAAAAAATAAAATGCAGCGATGGGTCGCTACTGCGGAATCGATCTCAACGTTAGGCACATTCGCATTGAATGTGTAGTATGCTCACTAATCACACCGATTTTCTTCAGATTTACAGGAGATACTACAATATCAAAACTTTTTCACTTTTTAAAAATAATTAATATCTATGATCACACATAGTCTAACTATAATTCCAGCATGTCAAGTGGATGTATAATTTAATATAGTAATTTACTCACTACTTTAATTCTAATTGTAACTTTATAAAATGTAAATTTGAATTGCTAATATGTAATTGTAATTGTAAATTTGTTACTTTTTCTCTTTGTAATTGTAACTTTGTGAACATGTCAATTGTAATCTACTTTGTAAATCCAGTGTAAATGGACACTTAAACAATAATAACTTAAATAAATAAAAAAAAAAGGTCATGATTCACAACCTAATTTTTATAAAAAAAATATGCTTGGAACTGTGGTAATAGACACTGACACTAATATAGGTTTTTTTAAATTTTTAATAATTTATTTATTGTAATTTACAACTGTATACAAATATACACATCAAGTAAATTTTCTGTAAGTGATATAATGACATGATACAAACATGTGGAGAATCTACCCATTGATAGAATTCCAAAAACATTTCTAAAGGAGAAGAACTCGAGGCCATCTTCTTTTCAGACGCCTAGGAGGATTGTTAGGTAGTGAAGGAGAAACCAGATTAGAAACGAGTTGGTTGGGAAGTTTATAATAGAAGGATTGGTATCTGCTTCTGGCCAAATCGGCAACATATGGGACATTGAGGTCCTGATGGATGAATTGATTTGTGACAAAGTAAGGAGCATTAATGATTTTGGATTGTAAGGATTGGATTCGGGAGGAATTCAATGGTTTTGTGGAGCCCCATAGCTCAACTCCGTAAGTCCAGATTGGCCTTATAACAGTCATGTAGATCAGTCTTTTGTAATGGATTGGAAGTTTGGACCGTTTGTCTAGTAAATGTTGTAATAGTCGAAATCGACGAGCAGTTTTCTGTCTTTTCAGTGTTGTATGAGGATTCCATGTCAGTCGTTTTTCCAGATTTAGTCCTAAGTAACGGATCTGCTCAACAGGAATAAGTGGGGTATTATTAAAAGATACTATGGGGCAAGACGAAGGTTTACGAGGAAGGGTAAATGTGATTTGGTGGAATTTATTTTAATCCACCAGTTATGGCCATTCTTCAAGGGTGGTGATGTGGGATTGGAGGGTTTGGGATACAATGGAAGGATCATTATTCACTGGTGATAGGCATGTGTCATCGGCATACGTGGTGAGAATAGTGTTTGGATGGGTTGGGATGTCAGCTGTAAAAACTGTATAAAGGATAGGACCAAGGATACTACCCTGAGGTACACCAGCAGACTGAGGAAACAAGGAGGAATAAGCGCTGTTGTGATTTACTTGAAATAACCTGTCTGAGAGATAAGAACGGATAATGCGATAATATGTAGGGGGTAGGAATTTACGGATCTTGTATAGCAGTCCTGGGTGCCAGATTCGATCAAAAGCCTGTTCTACATCAAGAAAGACTCCCAAGCAGTACATCCCGCGCTCTAATGAAGACGAGACTACATCAACCACACGATGGGATTGCTGGATAGTGGAGTGGGATGTTCGGAATCCAAACTGGTGATACAGGATCAAGGATGGGGTACAGGCGTTTTAAGATAAGTTTCTCAAGGATTTTTCCATGATAGGTAACAGAGAGATAGGACGGTAAGAGGATGGGTGTTCTGGCGGCTTTCGAGGTTTGGGAATCATTTTGATTATGGATAATTTCCATGGGTGAGGAAAATATGTGGATCTGAGGACAGCATTGTGGATGTAGGTGAGGAATATAACAGATTTTCGAGGAAGATGTTTTAGAACATGGGATGTAATTAGGTCATAACCAGGAGCTGAGATGATGTTGGATATTTCTGATGGATGAAAAGCTTTAGGTGGGAGGGTCATTTGGAGTGGAGTATTCAATTCTTCTTCAATGTGTTCAAGGTTGGTTGAATTAAGGATGTCAGGGTGTGGCTCAAAGGTTTTAGAAAGATGCTGACGGAATATTTGAGATTTTTCTTCGTCCGATTTTGTTCATGTTTGCGATTCAGTAAGAAGTGGGTGATTAAAATTCTTGAAGTTGAGAAGCTTCTTAGTAGTCGTCCATAAAGATTTGTCAGTAGTCGTGAGGTTTTCAGTTAAGTTAGTTAAATTTTGCGTTTTGAATTTTTTAAGTCCTGTACCACTTCGCTCTTGCTGTGCGTTTTTCCTTTAATAAGATGTCAATGTGGTGTGGCAAGTTAGTATGTATGGTATTATTAGTTTTCCTGATAGTTGTGTTGTCGTATATGCAAAATCTTATAGATTCAATAAAGTCTATGGCTTCGTCAATGTCATGTTTAGTCTTAAGTAGAATTTTTAAGCCTAGTTTGTTTTCTAAATCATCACGAAATTTGTTCCAGTTAACTCGTCCTTTAATCAATGAGGGAGGAGAGAGCTTAGAAACGAAGTTAGATTGTAAGAAAAAGATAACTGGATTGTGGTCTGAGGAAAGGTCATCTATAGATTCGATATTTTTTTAATTTTAAATTTATTTATTGATTAGAATTACAATTTGTCACATACTTGGGAAGTAAGTAAAGGTGATAAGTGATCACATTCATACCAAAATTAAATAATAATCAATTACACATAAATAAATTAAAATAATAAAATATGTATATGTATGTAAACAGAAAGATGTATAAAATGAGCATAATCAAACTATGTAGATGAAGAAATAAGGAGAAAATAAAATATGCAAAATTTAGAACAGGGTAGTACCAGAAGGGAAAAGGAAATAAATATTTAAAAAATAGAACATGATGTACACAAAAAAAAATATATATAGGAGAAAAAAAAATCGAATACGTTACTATATTTATTATGATAGATGTTTCTCAGTCTCAGTCGTATTATAAAAGGTTTCTGAAAAATGTAGGCGAACTATGAGGACGAAGATAAATATGCAACCCCGACCAAAATTACTGATTTAAAAAATCAAGGAAGAAGTTTAAAAATTTCACTAGTGGATTTATCTAGTTTAAGTAAAATGTTTTCTAATTTTCTGTAAGATATTATAAAATATTATCAGTTAAATATTATAATATAATATTTTATAATAAGAAAATAATGTATTTTTTTTTTTAATGAGGCGGAAGCCAAGGTCTTATGTTAATGTTTTTAAAAACGAATCGGTCCTACTAATATCAAGGTTTTTGAGGACAAGATGAAGAAATACACGTTATGTGGCAACTTTGTCGGAATAAATGAGGGGATTTCGAAAGCTTTTATCTATTTTGACAGATTCAAAACATTTCTGCTATATTTTTTTTACTAAGATACTTCTTTAGGGTATACAAACGAATAACAATAGTTTTAGTTAGTAGATAGTTAAATTTAGTTAATTTACTGTACTGTTAAATGCTGTATTCTTTTATAATAGGATTACTGATGCGCGATTCATCAATTATGTACAATAATTCAAAATTTATTATCAAAGATAAATTTTCAATTCATTGTAAAACTGCTAAAAGAAGTTGTATATGGAAATAAATATAAATAAGTGACTTTTTAAAATAGTTATTTGTGCTTTCACGCCACTCTAAATTTCAGTCCATCTTCAGTATTAACTAGAAATACCAACATAGACTTTTCGTATTCAGCACAATTCCACTGGCTTTTATGTTGGTTAATTGTAAATTTCCATAATTTAAATAAAAAGCGCATTAGTGCTTGTACTTTGCAGTTCATGTACTTGTATTTAATGAACTGATACTGTTTATGGGTTTTTATGGCTTCATTATTGGTATTGAACAGAATCCTGATGGTAGAAAAATGGAATGATGAAGTTTAGTAATCACCAGTTAGTCCTTTGCCTTCTTTTGTGAAGCCTCTTCAACGTAGTATTGTTCTACTAGGATTCATCGACAGTGCCCACTTTATTAAAGAAATTTTATTTCATTTTATGTATTTTTAATCAAATGTCAGGATAATGATAATTCAGGATCTTTGAACTTAATTTTACCGAAACTATCTTTATACGTACGGTGTATAAATTTTAATTAGATATTTTATTCATTATAGTTGACGACTTAAGCCCTGAAAAAAATATAGTATTGCAACAATGTGACCTTCCATGCTGGCGCTTCGGAAGACCCCAGAAGAGAACGAAAGGGATGGTACGCCCCCCTACCAGAGAGTGGAGGTGGCGGGGACCTGGGAACTGTGCAGTACGTGAACAGCCGGGATATGGCCAACAGCTTCTTCCTTGCTGCCTTGCTCCTCGCCGTGCCTGCCTTCGGTGGTGCCATCACCAACTCACAGGAGCTGGCTAGGTATCAGCACATAGCACAGGTAATTCATACGATATTTTATAAATAATAATAAAGAAATTCAATATAATATTTAAATAAAAAATATCGAAATTGAATATAATCGATATTGAGTATCGAACAATATAAAAAAAGCTCATAAAGATACTTTATTTTTTCATTTTAAATTAATTTAATCAAAAATGGGCTAAAATCTACACTATAAGTCATGAGAATAATTAATTCAGTCAATTGTAATGTGAAATTATTTCAGTCAAATGACCTAAAAGAAACAACATTTATCCCATTATGGATAGTAAAAAATAAATCTGAATCGACGTTGGAGTCTTTTTATTATATTTTTTTCTTAATGTATATTATAAACAGTGTTAAACATTATGTACTTTTTGGTTCTACACAGTAGTAAAACTGTAATAAAAATTGTCTTCAGACATGAGAATAATCAAAGATAGAGTAGATAAAATAACTGAATAGAGAATTTTTAGAAATATACTTACTTAACATAGTATAAATATGTTTTTGAAAACTGAATAATTTTTCTAGAAAAAGTTCGTTCACCCCATATATTCGGAATTTTTTATTCCTAAATTAGCATTTTGATTTCTGTAGAAAGGATATTTTTATTTCACGTTCCTACACATTAAATTTTCTCTGTAATTTTATATATTTAAAATAAAATACATCACATGTTTCGAACCCCAAGCTATATATTGAACTCATGAATTCATATATTTAGTTCAATATGGTAACAGTTTAAATCTTAAAAATTGTAATATATGCATGCATTATTATTTTATTAAAATTTTAGGTCTAGTAGTGTAGTTAGTAAAATTGTTAAACTATTAGGGAAAAAAAGTCACAAAGTAATTAGTAAATCATAGGAAGAGCAGGGACATTAGGGGAAATAATTGTGTGATATTTTTTTAAAATATAAAATTTAGTCTCTGAAAACTCTTCAAAAGGAAAATTAAACAAAATTGTAATAGCTTTTTTTTTTTTTTTAACTTCCTTCTAACTAATTAGTCAAATAAGTAAAATCTGTATTAGTCAATTGTGCATTTTATTAGTTAATAAATGTTTGAACTGTCCCTGTAATATTTTTTTTATAAATATAGTATTGACAATTTCAAATTAAGATTTAATATAAATTGGAAATATATACTTTGGTACATGTCTTATGATAAGAAGTATAAGGTTATTTTTCTTTTTTTTTCTCTCTTTTTGAACTGACATTTTATTCAATCCGGAGAAAAAAAAAGAAGAAAGTATTTCTAAAAAAAAATTATCGTTTGCACTTTGAAGGTATTAATTAATAAAGCTTTACTAATATAATTATGTTTCTGATCCATTGGTATCACTACCTAATTAATTATAATTTAATCACGGATGTATCTGCAACAGGTACAATCAGACTGATTGATAATAGGTCATGAATCAATGTAGATAGAACCTTGAACAATTATTATTTATATGATTTTGAAATATTGGTTTAAATTTTATTCTGAAATGGTTAGTTAATGGGTAATTTTTTGATACACTTTCGGAATGTTCCCATATTTTGATTTCCACAAGAATTTAATTTGGCTATTTTATGAATTCCAGTAAGTAAGTTACTTTCTAAAAAAATAATTTTATTTCATTGAACGCCGTGAAATACATAGAAAAGGAGGAAAAGAAAGTAAGTTCATGAGTTCCTGTTTCTTATGCTTTCCGTACATTTTTCACTGCCTGCTTTGCATTCTTGAAGTGCACACTAACCGGACCTGTTTTTAAAAAGTAATGGAAATCACAAATGTTAAAGCTACAATTGTCATTAGAATCTTAAATAATTAAAGGTATCGATAGTGTAGTTGTATTTTTTCTGGCTTAGTAATAATTTTCGAATTGAAGGTTAAAGTCGATCAGCAACAATATCTCACAATTTTCATTATGATTTTATAATTTTTTGGTAACCTTTATTATTATATTCGTATAATACATACATACATATTACAGAGAAATGATACAAGTGTAATACAAATGTATATAAGTGAAATATTGCATACATATACAAACCCTCACGATAGCCGAGTGTTCTAAATCATAGACATCTGGCAACATAATTTATAATTTTTTTTTTCTCTCCCTTCTATCAATTTTATTATTTCAAACAAAATCATATGTATATATAATACATATTGAACATAAATGTCCTTTCTTTGCCTAAAGAACATTTTTAGGTAGATTCTGGGATCCGCTGAGTGTAGTGGCATAATATATATATATATATTTTTTCGTATCCTTCTATGGAAAAATATTGAGTAAACGTACAAACATAAAAATAATATACAAATAATTTATAAACAGACTCTCTAAAAATATATTCTGTTGTTACTGATTTATTCTGTGAGAAGAAGAGTGAGATTCAGTCCCAGACCTGAGATCCTCCAGAAAAATACCTGAAAGGTCACGAATATTGAACTCGTTTCTCAAGGTTTATAAACAGTGACGATGCAGAGAAATTTGCTCGTTATACAGCCAAGAAAGTTAGAGAAAATGCTACAAAAACTACAGTGACAAAACTTCATTACTTTATATTTTAATAATATAATATCTCATGTATCTATGACATTTATTTCATAAATATATAACATTAACAGTTATCAATATACTTATTTCGCTGTACTTAGTGTATTAGTTTCGTTGTAACATGTACGACAGTATTATTGACTTTTATTTTGCAATAAAACGTTCATTATTTAAGTGAAATATACATTGTCAATTCGTAAACAAAAAAATCCTCAATACAACATTGATATCTTATTTCATGTTTTCTACGTCACAATTAACCTCTAGTTTCTTCACAAATTTGTTACTTAATTAATTAATTTGTTAATTAATATTTTTGGTTAGATAGAGGTCCTTAGAAATAGGAGTTGAAGAGAACGCTACAATTCATAAACCCACTTTTAAGGGTTTAGTGTATCCTATAAGATGTGATTTTTATGAGTTTTACAAAAATATTTTTTAATTGATTATAATTCATACATTCTATCTACAAAAGTGAAAGCACTAGACCTGGCTTTTGGTTAAAAATAAAATCTATACTTAACTAAAAATGTAAAACATGGATTAGAGAGGTTGAATATAATTTTAAATGTAAACAAGTCATTATGAATAATAATGTTAATTAAATTAACCAACAATCAAATTTATTAATATTTATGCGCATCAGTAAATTGCACAACTGTTTAATATATGAATGGGACAAGTGATTAAAATGTTCTTCGGTGGCTTTGTTTAATTGGATGATGAAATGTGAAATTGACTTCGAATCCAACATACCATGTCATACCATACCTCATACACAATACTTCATAGTCTTTTGAATGATGGTGGGTTTCAAGATCTTTTATTTCAGTTATGCACATTTTTCTTCATAGACCCGATTAAATATTATTATAGTTATTTTAAAAATAGAAACCTATTTTTTAAAAATTTTAATAACCAATTTTATACTATAAAAATTGGGGTACAAGCTCTAAAAAAAGAAGGCTTTTACAGGTAAATAATGCAAATTACCCAAACAATTTTTGATAATTTTTCTAACTCTCAACTAACTATTTTTAACCTGGAATTTTAGTACTAAGTGAAACATTACATTTAACAATTAAAATCGAAAAATTTAACAAGTTTATTTAGATTGATTAAACAAATATATATATTCCTTCCGAATGTAAATCTTTAAATAAATAAGTATTTAAAATTATTCATAAAAATTAGTCACGAATTATAGAAAAAATTGCCCAGTGTTTACAACTGTGTTCCATGTTAGCTTTTTTTGCTATCTCAATGGAGTAGATGAATACTTATTCATCTTATGGTTTGGAAATAAATTGTATTGCTTAATAAATGTGATTTTTTGTTTAAGGGTAAACTCAACGAAAAGGGCCTTTTCGAAATATATTCAGGCTAAATTTAATTCTGACAATCTTTTAATAGATTGGCAAAGAACAAGAAATGAATAGTTTGTAGTTTTATTTCATATATGATTCCTTTGATCAACGTGGCATTGATTTGCCATTCTTTTTATGTATTTTGTTTGAACATATTTATTAGCTTTTTTTTTTTTTTTTTTTTTTATTTTTTTTAAAATATTTATTAGCTTTTTTTTTTTTTTTTTTTTTAATTTTTATAATGATTTCACTCCTTTGGCTATAAATTAATTCTGGATGGGCCTCTATTTAATTTTTCGAAGCGTGAGATTAGGAGAAGTCCAAACTAATGTTTTAAATATCTTTTGATCTAGTTGAAAAATTATTCCTGATAGTCGTGTACTTTTAGTTTGGCTGTGAGATTGTTAGTATGCTCTTGTGAGTGGCTCACTTGCCGTGTTTTTTTTAAATGTTTGTATTCTTGTTAATAGGCCTAGTGCATAAGACAATAATGGTTTGAGGATGTATTTATAAGAATTCAAACACTGCTTACGTTACATTGTTGTAGTTCTATGTAGATGTAAGATGTGTATAATGAATGGTCTTATACTATTGTTTAGGTTTTTTTTACACTTGTAGTTCCCAGGTCATCCTTCTTTAAAAGATGAATCGAGGGCAATCTATTTTATCAGTTTGATAAATGGTATGTTTATGTAAACTATAGCTCAGGTGTAAACCGGGGCGTGGAATTTATGAGCTGTTACTCTTTATTATTTATTTAACCAGTTGTATAACTTCAGAAATAATTATTTAATCCTTAAGCCGGTTAATTCACTTCATCACGCTTAAGAAGAACTAGGGTGACCCGTAGTTGGAACAATTAATACAACATCAGTAAATAATTATTAAATAAATTCAAATAATTGCATAGTGATTACTACATACTTGCCAATGGTTTCTACTCTTACTGCATTGTTTTACATCGACCCCTTAAATAAACATAAACTGAATTTATTTTCTCTTAAAACAAAAATAATGTGACTATTAAAACAACAGTAACTAAAAATTATAAAAGGAAGATGGTCCGGGTGCGGTCAAAGAAAACTCAAATAGTAATTATACTTTTTTTCTGTTGAGTTAACGTTTCGTCCCACGTTGCAGGATTTCGTCAGGGCTAAAAAAGATATAAACAGTGAAATGATGTAAACATAAATGAACAAAGTAAATGAAAAATTAAAAAGATGTGCAATTAAACGTTAAAATTAAATAATAATAATAATAATACAAGATCATAGACAATCAATAAAAAGGAAAATAGTAACAGATACAAAAAATAAATATCATAAATATCATAATACAGTACAAAATAAGAGATGGAAAAAAGGGTATAAGAATAAAGGAAGATAATGAACAAGACAGAAAACGTACCTTTTATACTCGGAGTAAGAGTGAAAGTGAACTGTTGACAGGTTTAATAACTATTTGAGTTTTTCTTTGACTGAGATCAATCAGCTATCTTCCATTAAAAAATTTAATTTGTTATTTAAAAGAAACCTGATTTTACAGCCTAAAACCGAAATAACAGAACAACTTTTTTTTTTTATATAGCTTAAGTTCTGCATTGAGTACTTTTGTATTTTCTTATAACCTATCTGGTCATAACTGACTACTAGGGGAGGAAGGAGGGTTATCTACAGGTTACCACCCAATTCTAACCATGGTGGGAGTTTCGAGGGGAAGGATTGCCTTCTTTGTGTGTTATGATCTCCTCTTGTGTGATTGTGATATGTCGTTCATCGACCAACCCACTGTTAGATTATAAAGTCTGATAAAAAGACTGAAAAGACTTTTAAAAAAAAGTCGGCTTCCAGGGAGGGTGGAAGTAGAGGTCAAGCTTTTATGTCGTGGAATTCCCATAAAAATTAAAGTTAACCCCCTCACCCATGCCGGATCCGAACCACTGCAGAGCCAAAGATGCAGTACAAGACCCAACCTCCTCAGATACAGACGGCCGTTCACCATCCATAGAAGACGTACATAGCCCCAGATTGGGAATGCAAAGATTCATTCCAGATGGAAATCGAACCCATAATGTTCTGAACTCACTGCACTCTCTCATCCTAACGTTCTTAGCTACTAATTCTTTGCTCAACCAATGTTTTGTTATTACAACATGTTCTAATAAATTGTGTATACTAACAATAAATTAATATGATTTTTCGTAATAACTAGAGGCACACATATTTGGTACCACAGGGTAAATTATGAATGAAGGAACTACTAAAAAAATACAAATTAAAAGTAAATCATTTTCATACACATCTGACATTTTTTTCAAGAGACCAAAACATGTTGAGATTTCTATCTGATCACATTAGTAGTTAATCTTCACTATTTTTTTTTTGACATTAGTAATATCTATATATCTTTCTTTTCATACCTTCATAGCCTAATTTGTAGTCTCCCATCATTTGTTCTTCTCTTTTCGTAGATCCAAAAGAATATGGTTGATGAGTGACTAGGATCATTAATTACCTCAACAAAATTACAGGTTTATTTGATTTTCTGTGTTAGGGTATAATCATGAATTATAGTATAAAAATGTCAAGCTCAGTAGTTCAGAACGGAAATCAGTAATGTCTCTCAGACCCATGCTCTGATTTTTGGGTTAAAGATGGCTTCACCAGTTTCCAGGAACCATCTTCAATCTTTTCATTAAAAAAAAAAATGGATATTTAGATGTCTTACATTAAAATATTCTTCATATTATTTCTTTGTTTTTATTAGAGTTATTTCCCTTTTAAAATATCTCGTCTGTCCTTAGCACATTTTTTCATAAATGAATTTTTAAATTTTATTTATTAAGTTTTAATTTAATTATTAATTAAGTTTATTTTGAAAAAAATATAACATTTTATTAAAAATATTGAACAATAATTTTTTTTTATTATTACTCAAATCATATTTATAAATTCAAAAAAGTACAACAATGCTTTCATATTGCAACTAAAACCCTATTTTCATCTAATTTTCTTTTCATGATGTATACTAGGAATGAATTGTACGTATACGTATTAGCTATTGTATGTTCTATTTTTTTTCTAGTTTAGATCAAGTTGATCCTTACGGTAAATAATGTTATCATTCCGCCATTCAGGCTGTTGCCAATTGATAAATGTCTCGGAAATACGATATCGACGAAACTTTCTTCAACAGGAAATAATAGTTTTCCTCGTCGGGATGTGTCAAGCGGAATTTCGATATGCTTATGGGATTCTTTTGTAGAAAGTTCCTCATCTCTCCTAATTGCAATCTTACTCTTTGTCCCTTCCGGTACTCAGGAAGCCGTAAATCCTGAGTGAAAAGGATGATGGGAAATCTTAATAACAATTTTGAAGTTTGATTTAAAAATGTGTATAAACTTTTTATATACCTGATGAACAAGCTTTGCGTTCATTATACATATATATTTACGTTTTCAATTATAATTTTTTTCTGTAGGATTCATTTTAATTGATCAACTTTTAATCAAAAAACGTCAAGGAAGAAAACAATTAAATTGCAAATTTCATTATATTTTTAATAAAATACGGTACTAATGATAACAAAAACACCCAAATAGTCTCAATCTTCTCTATTAAAACATTGCAAATATATGCATATGTTACATGTTATATTTTTTGTTATTATTAATAAAACTGCCAGTCTCAAACATGATAAAAAATATTTATAAAATAATACTATTACTAAAAACCTATCACAGTCAAAAATTTTTATTTATTTAATGATATTTGCAACTGAATTTAGGTGTGTAGATAAACAATCCATTGATAACACTCTAATAATATATCTACACTAGGTCTCGAGGCCATCTTCTTTTCAAGCGCCTCTGAGGATCTTCAGGAATGGAAGAAGAAGCAATTTTTGAAACTAGTGGTTTTGGATGTTAATGAAGTTTATTTATTATAGATGGACTAATGTCTGGTTTGGGTCAATCCACTGACTGGGCTCACTACTTATTGTGAAACTCTCAAGTTATAATAACTTTGGTCTATTCAGAAGCTATAGTACTCAGTTATTGTTTTAGGACTATTAGAGGTTCTGTTAAGTAGCAGATTTTTTGAATACTATAAAAAAACAAAAAAAAAACTCATTCATCTCCTAATAACATTACACGAATTGTCACTCGTTCTTCTTCCAAACATAAACTTATACTGATTATCAGTCCAGTTTAACTATTTTAGTATTATAGATACTGTAAATATAGAAATACCGAAGAAAAAAACTACCTCAGTAAAAAAAAAAAAAAAAAAAAAGAAAAAAAAATGAGAAATTCATAATTGGGATTACTTATATGTTTTATAATAGTTTTTAATATTTTAACTAATAGGTGAAAATAAAAATGACCAATTGAGAAACGTTACAGAAGTGTAAAGTATATGTTTATAATATAATTTAGGGACAAGTGTTTATTACTATACAAATGTGTTAAAAATGTAGGATTTATGTGGTTAATAATATTTTTCCCTTAATCTTTTATAATCGTATATACATTCTCTTTCCTGGCTCTAAAAGGCGATGGATTTTGACGAATGAGGTATCAAATGAAATAGGATTTCATGGAAAACTGAAAATTCTCAATTTAAATCCTTAAATTCTTACTGGAATATTAATAAATTTCGTTACAAAATATGAAGGTTTGAAAACTCTGGATGAGGTAAGTCGGCGGATCGGGACAATTCAATTTGGATTCTATAGATTTAAATGAGGACATAAATACCCAAATACGTTTACATAGGACGCAGAATCCTGTGTTTTAAAGCTAAAAAATGAACTAGGATAGGTGCGAGTCAAATCTAATGTTAGCATCTGCGGCACCATGTTTAACATGGAATACTCACCAGATGTTTCGTTTTTTCCCATACCTTTGAGTTTTCTTACGTTGTAGCTTAGCCATCACTCATGGAATGAAATTTTATTAACTTCATTAAACAACTTACTACTGTATCATCACCAATAAATGTTGTGAAAATTAACATTTACAAATTTCTTCTATACTTTTACTCAACGAGGTAAAATTGTACCTAAATAAATTGATGGCTCAAATTATGCAACTAGATATCGTGAATGTTTTGGAACTTTGGAAGTTGAGCTTAAGATCCTGAAAATAATTGGGTTTATTCTGAACGTCTGTGCTTGTATAACAATATTTTTAGCTAAAGACTTAACTGATTTATTGCTCAATATAGTTTGTATTGCTCAAGTTACACTGTGATATTCTAAAAATGTTTAGAACGATTTGAGCTCAAAATTTCTACACTAAATATGTTTATTCAGTCCCTTTATGAATATGTTACGTATTTTTGAGCAAACAGCTAAATCAATATCTAATATCCAAGGCTTAAATTATTCAGACCCAAGGGTTCCACTAGTAATTTGTAACCCGCCTAAAACATGCGTCCATGTACGGTCCAGCTCAGAGGTCTCATTGAGTACGATTTAGGATTAATATACGCTTACGAATTGTAGAACTGAAGTGATGTATACCTGCAGGCAACATAATTTCTCATTACGCAAATTGATACTCAAAGATACATATCATAAAGCTGGTGCAGCTTTACCAATTTTGTGATGTTTGAATAACCTTTTATGATAATATAATATTGTTAATACGAATGAGTATTGTATCGCTTATGTTTCGAATGAATTGAAGAGAAGGTAACATATATGAGGTATAAGTAGTTTAATATATATAATAAATTTAATACCACTGATAGTAGTTTTTTTAATTATATGCATATAAACGACAATAATTCATAATAAAAATAGATATAATTGACAAATATGAGGATATATGTACATGAGTATAAGGTGAATTCCGAAACGTAAAAAATATTGAATAGTAATTTGTTCAAATCGGAACTTTTTTCACCTCAGCATATTAACAAATTATTATTAAAAAAAAAACTTCCTAGAAAAGAAAATCTTTTAATTTAAATTTCACCGTTTACCTTCACGAGAACACAAATAAGACCGCTATTTGGTAATTCTTATCTTTCTATAATATATTGTACTTCATATTCGGTAGTGACATATGTATTTGAAATTCAGCTTTATCTAATATCCTTCGGTGATATTTTATTATTTCGACAGTAAAGTATAATAAAGGAAAACAAATAAATCATTTTGATCTTGTACGACTATTCGATGAAAAAAAGAAGTTTTTTAAACGTCACTCACGAGCTAAAAACTGATTATAGATGTTCATATCTTTTCTCATCACAAATTTCCTTTCTTCTTGTTAAATTTCGTTGTTTGTTTCATTTCTTTCTATTGTTCCTTAGACATATTTCAAGGCCTTTTTATACCATAATTTGTATTTAAATTACCTTGCAAATTTATGATACCAGTGACGAGGCTCATTACTGATTGAAAAACTTGTTACAATAATAACTTTGTTCTAATACTCAGATGCTATCGTTTTAGGCATAAAAGACGTCTAACTCTATCAAGTAGCTAAAAGTATTATACTAAATTATACTTATATATGCATAAAGAATTAAAAAAAAAAATGGTCAAATAAAACTTTTTACCCTATACATATAATACGCACCTTTTTGAATTCTAAGAACATTTGTTTATTTTTATTTTATTTTTTTTTTCAGAGTGAAATATGCTTGCTCTGTTTTCTAATTATCCGTTTCTGAAATGATGATGGTACGTTTAAGAGCAATTCTGATTATCTTTTATCCTCACCATATATTCAGACATAAACATTGATTTGGTAGGAGATAATATTGTGCAATAAATTTAAAACTTGATTTGTCTAAACTAACAAGGGTAATAGTTATTTTTATTTTATGGTAGAACTGCCATACTCAAATAAGTATTCCCGACTAAAAAACAATCAAAGAAACCCTCACCTTTAAAAGAAATTGAACAGTAGATGGAATGAAACAAAGGATACAATATCAAATTATATTCCGAAAATATCACATCTTTGGCCAGCCAGTGAATCGTATCTGCAAAGCTTGTTATCTTGTCCTTTGTTGAATTTTATCGATATTTTCTATTCTCTCCCCAATGCCAAAAATACCTTACTGGATATCTGAACATGTGAGGTAACTAATTGAGAATACAAAAAAATCATATAAATCATATCAGAATGAGAAAGTTGCTGTTGGGGATTGACGCTGGTTATATCTACATTCACAATTCAAAAGGAACTATTTCAGAAATTTTTCGAAACGTTCTTGCTTTGGACACCCTTTGGTACACAAGGACATAAATCTCACCGTCTGGCTGAATTCTTTCATTGTGCCATCTTTATACCATTTACCGTTCCGCGTCACATGGTGCTCCCTAATTATAAATTAAAACGAAACTGAACTGAGATGTACTATTAAAAAAAAATTTTATGCCACTACAACCCATAAAGGGTTAAGGATACAATACTTTGTGAGGAAGTACTGTTACTAGACCAACGGTTGTGCAAGGAGGTGATATGGTCAGAATCACGCTCCACCGCCAGAGTTTTACCTAATTAAGAGTACCAATTTATGAGGCTGGGTGGACCCCGGTTACAATGTAACAGAAAACAAATTTCTGCCCAGCTGGATTCGAACTCGGGCCCTTGGAGTTAGTAGCATCGTGCCTTACCACCTTGCCACCACGCTCCCTGAAAAGTACAATACTTAATGAAATTGATTTGAAAGAACTAATTCATGATTTTGCTGATAAAAAATGAAGGAAAGTACCTCACATAAATGTTTAGCTTTTTTTTATTTTAATGATTTTTTATTTATCAAATATTATATAACATACAAATTTTTAGTACTATGTCCTTTATTTTTACTATGCCTACCCAAAGTTGCTCAGAAAATAAAGTATCTAGCCTGAAAATCTTTAGCCATAAATTCTTTAGGAATGAGTGAAGCGTATTCATTCTTTAAGGTAATAAGTCATCATCATATCACTAATGAAGTTATAATTATTAAAATATATGTTAGCTTTTTAATTCAATAATTTTAATTTAAACTACTTACTTTAGCGATTGGAACTAACTATAACTTTATGTAAAAATAGTTTCAAGTTGATTATACATAAATGATTGTCTGATGTATGTGAATCTGAAGGAGATAAAAACTATATTTGTTTTCCTAAATCCGTATACATAACCTCAAAAACACTAACATAATTTTTTTTATTACAGGAAACAGTGCATGACAAAATTATGATAGAAAACTTAGTATCCACATATTGAGAATAACATAATTAGTAAGATACATAAAAATTTATTTTGAGGAGTTACACTTTGATATTCTCATATTTTTATAGTCCTTCAAATCATAAATATTTTTTCGCATCAGACAGCAGCTAAAATTTCGATTGAACGAATTAACTATATCTGAATTTACAAACTTAAAAAAAAAAAAATGTTTTTGATTGGGAATCAGTTCTCAGCGTTTCGGTTGTTGTGATAGAAAACTTTCTATAAAGGGAACATGACATGCAGAGACAAGCGCCCCAAAGAGGAATTGTTTAACTGCCAAGAGTTGGTCGCTAACCCTTCACGTTCCACCGTCCTCTGGATAATTTTGTTTTGTGTAGAACAGACTTTCACAAACGATTTACACAACATAGTGATATTGATTAAGCTTAATGCTCAAAGTAAGAGCAAGTAAGGGCAATGGATTGGTGATAAGAGTTACTACCAACAGTGTTGGTTTTCAGTTTCTAATAGAAATAAACATTTTCAGAAGGGTTTAGCAAGCTCATACTCTCTCAGATTAAGTCGAATCCTATATCTTTAGTCCTTTTGGTCAGGTTTCAAAATGTTTGTCCAAAGTAGCCACTGTTCGTTTGTCCATTATGTCCATTGGTTGGTACATTTATTTTAAACACAATTGTATCAATAAGACAGATTTACTTAACAAAAAATTTACACTCGTAGGTAACGTTGGGTTAATTTTTCTGTACCAAGAAGTGGCATTAATAAGTAAAAATTAATCCCTTTGAAGGCTTAAAAGTTGTCCGATATCATTAACGATACTGAAGATATGCAATCATGGCTATTAGTATACAATCAAATTGAGGGACGTAGAACCGCTGATTCAAGGAGGTTTCTCTGGAAACTCATCAGTTTTTTAAGTAATTTGAAGTAAGTAATTAAAAAAAAGAATATTAAAAGAAACAATATCAGTGAAGACATTTCGTAAATGGATTTTGCAGCCGAAGAAATATTGTGAGTGGCCATACCGAGATATTTCTCTTCTGCAATTTAACTATGCATATTTTGCACAATAGAAAGAGAAAGTGTGCTTATACAATTCTATTATAACTTAACCTCTCATCTTGAAATGTTGCAACTAGTGTTCCAATAGATGTTTCCAATTCGATAAAGCAAAGTCGGAATTACATAAAATTAGTGTTCCGTTTCATTTCATTTTCGGCAAACCAAAATTTGGTATACATTTTTTTTTTAATGTCTTTATTGAAAATTACAACTGTGTATTATATAATACATTCAGTAAATTAAATATTAGTTAAAATGGAGTGTTACAGGCGTGTAGAGAAACTACCCATTGGCAGTACTCTAATGACATTGTACATTAGCAGGTTTCGTGACCATCTTCTTTTCAGGCGCCTCGGAGTATTGTCAGGAATGGAAGAGGATACTAGGTTAGCTGGTTCGGGCTAGATCGGTTATATAAGGAAAATTAAGATCTTTATGTAAGATTTTATTTGCCACAAAGTAAGGAGCATTGAGGATATTGGATTGTGAGGATTGGATACGAGAGGAATTCGAAGGTTTAGTGGTGCTCAACTTCGTATATCCAGATTGGTCTTAATTATAGTCATATAAATAAGTCTTTTGTAATTAGTTGGAAGTTAGACCGTTTGTCTAGTAAGTGCTGTAATAGTTGAAATCGACGAGCAGTTTCCTGTTTTTTCAGTCTTGTGTGAGGATTCCAGGTTAGCCGTTTGTCCAGATGTAGTCCATGGTAACGGATCTGTTCGAAAGGGGTAAGAGTAACATTATTAAAATTATAAATTTTTTAATAATAAAAAGTCAATTACCTAGGGATTGTAGGAAATTGACTTGAAGATAATTACTTTTTATTATTCCACCATTTCATTAAACATTGATCGGTAAAGTAATTATTTTTTTAATATTTTAGTCCTGGAATGGTTATTTAGTTTTTTATTTGTTTTTTTGTCTTCAACCAAACAATTTTTTAAATAGCTTTGTACTTAAAATATCTAAAACCACTCAGTAGAGACCTGAAAATATATCTATTGTATATAACTAATAACGTTCGATCTGTAATTAACAGTCGTATCTGATCTGTCAATGAAAAGTGTAGGATTATATAAATGTTTTATTTTTTTTTAGTTTGATATGTTTTGAGTTGTTTTTCCGCGGTGAATTTTCCTCGGGAAATTACTCATTACCAAGAAGCTTGTGAACATTTCGTAATGATAGCCAGATCAAGAAAGCAGTTTGCCTGACATGGCGAACGGATTGGAACGTGATCTTGCAATCCCGACAGTCAGAGCAATGAAAAAAGTGATTTGCCTGATCCGGTGGCGTATAATTGTTTACGAATGCCTCGTTCTATGCCGCTCAACCGTGTTGCTACAGTTGGTTAATTTTCTCACGTATCTATTAGTACTACTTTGTGCTATTTGATATATTTTAAATTAAAAATTTAATATTTATAATAATATAAAACCAATTTTAAAAGGAATCAGTATTTACATAAAATTGCAATAAAAACTACATACTAAGAAAGAAGTCTTAGGAAATATCCATTATGAGGATTTTTCTTAAATTGGTCATTTCAGAATTTTATTGTGTACAATCGAACCATTCCGTTTTATATATATCGAAGAAGATATACCATACAACCCTATACTTCGTAGTATATGCATACTGGTTATTTGGTAAACATTGAATTGATAGTTCAGTAGAAATAGAAAGAATTAAAGGAATTATTTTTTTATCCCCTCCCTTTTCTGGCATACGGGGTGCGGGAGCAGTTGTTATAAAAAGCAAGCAGTAATAAAGCAGTGGGAGCAGGGTTTTGCGCATTCTACTGCTCCCAAAGATCAACAATTTTTTTTTTTTTTTTTTATAAATTAATTATTTTTTAATAAATTTTTTCCCCAACACTAGGTTGAGCGCCTTACTGATCCACTTCGTACAAGAGCTCAAGAGGAGAAAAAAGGCAGTTATCTCACCCCAATTTTTGATTACTTTAATGAAAACTGTATATAATTAATAATCAAAACTGATGAGTCTGTCAAGTATCGGTAGGGGGAATAAAAAATGGCGGCTGTTTCAAAACGATAAAAAAAACTAATTTTTCATTCGGAGCTCCATATCTTAAAAAGTAGGAACAGCACAAGAAAACCTAAGAGAACGTCATTTAAAGAAGAGTAAATTTGCTAAAATATGAGCTCAAATAGAGTTATTTGCGCTAAATAGTTTTCGATATATAGCTTTTTAAAATCAACATTTTATAAAAATGTTGTATGGGATGTATTAAAAGATCAGTAGTTGGTGAACTTATTTTGAAAAAATCATATCTCAAAAACTATTTGACGTACAGATGTCTATTAGCACTCCAATTAAAGCTAGTTTAATGAGCTGTAAAGTAGTTCATGATGTTTATCTTCGTAGGAGTAATAGTTTACATGAAATTTGCTGAAACAAATTGATTTATAGTCGTTCGGACAAAGTTTTATTTGCCAAAATTATATTCATATGTGAATATCAAAAAAACTATTACCCCTACGAGGATAAGTGTCATAAAGTACTTTATAGTAAGTTAAATTTCCTTTATTTTGAGTGTTAGCAGACATATTTGCGTCTTATGGATCTAGAGATATATTTTTTCAAAAATCCAATATTTTATATGAACAACTAGAAATTAACGTTTTGTAAGTTTATTTTGTCAAATATCGTAAAAACTACTACTCCTACAAAGATAAATATAAGTAAATATTTTGTAGTAAATTTAACCAGCTTTAATTTGAGCGCTGGCATACATCAGTACGTTCAATGGTTTCTGAAATAAAGTTTTTCATCAATCAAATTTATTGTCCCAACAACTAAAAATCGATTTATTTTAGTAAATATCATGAAAACTATTTTCCTACGAAGGTAAAGGTCATACAATTTTTTATAGTCCATCAAACAGGCTTTAATTTAAGTGCTAAAAGACATCAGTACGTCACATAGTTCCTGAGATATAGATTTCTCAATATAAATTAACCAACTACTAATCTTCAGTGGATTTTTACGAAATTTTGCTTTCTAAAAAGCTATACCTCGAGAACTATTGGCCGTAAATAGCTCTTTTAGGGCTAATATTTCAGCAAATTTACTCTTCTTTAAATAACGTTCTCTTAGATTTTCTACTGTTGTTAGTTTTTAAGATATAGAGCTCCGAATGAAAAATCAATGTTTTTTTTTAAAGGTTTTGAAACAACCGCCATTTAATCCCCCTACCTATACTTGGCAGACTCATGAATTTTGACTAGTAATTATACCTAGTTTTCATTAATGTAATCAAAAATTGGGGTGAGAAAACTGCCTTTTTTCTTTCCGGCTCTTGTACTAATCCGTTTGGTAGGTCCCCCTAGTGCGTAGTTAACATGCTTTTATTAAAGGAACCAAGGAATTTTATCAAAATTCACCCATGAGCTTTTTTTAGTGCTAATGAACAATATATTTTAAAATCTTTATTACACCTGAGAGACCCAATTCAGTTTACAATCCTTTAAAAAGTTCAGCTTAAGCTAACTATAATGAATTCCTCAACGTGCACTTTAGGGTAAAGGAAAGTAACTAAGTCAGGGATATTTTTAAAATTATAAAATATTATAATGCTTGAGGTTTTAAAGAGGGAAGATGGTAATGAGGGCATAGAAAGGAAGGTAGTCTCACTTTCCACGCTAAGTAAAAGTCAAATAGGATCTCGAGTGTGGGAAGCTGCTTCTTCGGGATTCTCTTATCTTAGTGGGGTTTATCCGGCGGCATTTCGTGGCTCTTATTGTGTCTTCTGCAGGTTCTGAGGTGTCGAGATCACGCGTATCAACATGGTACTCTCAACAGTTTGGTTGTTTATTTTCATGAGGTTTCACAACTTTCATGTTAGAGAAATCAAACATAAATAAATGTATGAAGAGAAGTGATCAGGGATGCATTCATTAATGATAAATCAAATCTATTTGTTTGAACCTGTAAACATTTTTTGATCATTTATTTCGTATAATTTATACTTCTACAATATTATATTCTTCTATTAGTATCTATTTAATCGATTGTTATGTAAATTTCCAGGTTGTTTTTATTATTTTATATTTTTCTCAGAATTAGGGTTGTTATCTCGTTTAGTTTTTAGTTCTGACGAAGGCCTGGAATTTAGTTATAAACATAGGCACAAAAAAATATGTTTTACTTATTTGCATATCATTACTTACACACCTCTGACCATCTTTTCCTCATATCGATTCTAAGGTCAACTCTTAACACCTCATTATAAATAAATGTGTATTTTATAAAGGTTATTGAAACTGAATTCATTAGAATTCCTGAAAGATGGCCAATAGGAAGCTATAGTTTGATAGATAAACCGATAAATCGAAAATATCCATAGATCCCTATTATTTTTATGTCAGAATACTGGTTAAATTTTTTTCATCGGTCGATCCAACCTTTACTCATTATGAATTCGCGTCAGTTTTCAACTTTTTGGTGAATGGCCAGTGTTTTTTCTTGTGAAAATGGGCCACTGATGGGTATACGAGAAACGACGTTTTTGGAGAAACCACAACCAAATGTTTCGTCAACGATATTAGGGAATTTTTTTTTTATGCAGCGAGTTGAAAGGTTGTTGTTGTTGTTTGTTGCTTAAAGGCGTAAAACCCTCTGGTCATCAACGCCTATGGGATGATAAAAGTAAAAAAAAATAAATAAAAAATAGAAAAATAAAAAAAAATTGAAAAATAATTTTAAAAAAAATAAAAAAAATAAATAAAAAACATAAAAATCGAAGAGGAGTTATAATTTATAAAGAAGGCGATGTGCTTTTAAAAATTCAAATACTCGTGTAATTTTAGCTTCCTCATCTGCGAGAGTTTCGGATAAATTTGGGGTCAGTCCTATCCTGTTTATTGTTGGCAAATAGTGAGTACACTATTGAGTTGATAATACACTAATTGAGCGAGTTGAAAGGTTTTTTTTTTTTTTTTTTTCCACGCCCGATTCTCGATAGATGAATGCCACAAGCACACCACTATAAACTCTTTTTAGGAGCTTGTATGTACTTCTCTTAACACAACGCGTTAACGCTTGTTAAATTAACATGAGCTTATTAAATTAATATAAGCTTATTGACATTATCATGATGATTGACAATAAAAGCCCGGTAGTACATGAAAATTAACAAAAGAGGGAACACTAGAATACCATTTGTGTGTTTCAAGTACCTACAAGGTTTAATAAATTATGATAACATAAACTTAGTAAATACTAGGATGGGTTCAGTCGTCTTTTATATATATATATATATATAAGGCGGTTTATCCGAAAGACGGTTAATGCGAGGCCTGTTATTATCCTTAGCATTTAGCAATGAGAATTATTACCAACTGTAATGGTTGTTATATCTCAATACGTGGTTAAAAATTAAGTTACGTTCACACAACCACAATTTTTATATAAGCTTATGCCCTTAGTGAACATCTAGGATATTAAAATACATCAATCAAGATTTCTTCAGGGGCTAATAAGAATTGTGAATATCAAAAAAACTATTACCCCTACGAGGATAAGTGTCATAAAGTACTTTATAGTAAGTTAAATTTCCTTTATTTTGAGTGTTAGCAGAC
>NW_027109449.1:379376-386072 GCF_000696795.3 Halyomorpha halys
ATTTCAATTGTTTGAATCTCAGTTAATTTTGATGGGCTTACGATTCATGAAAATAAAAATTTAGTTATTTAATTACTAATATAACGAAAAAACCCATTATTTACACATCGTTATAGTAATGCTGAGTAAAACAATTATTTTAAATTTAAAAAATTTAGATTTTTTGTTTTTTACTTTATATAGTTTTTACAAACATTTTAACAAATCGAAATATGTAGAAATTCGAAAATTTACATATTAATTGCATTAATTATTTATATTAATTTATTTTTAAACGGTTTTTTGTATGTGCTAATAGTGTTAGTGAGGATCATTGTTGAACTAAGGAGTCATACAACCACTTCTCATAAATAAAGATTTGTTGACAAATTAAATTTCTATGTGTAAAAATTATCTATTTCAAAATGTAGTTTTCTTCTGCCCAATAAGTGATAATTTGTTAATGTTTATTTCCCCAAGTAGATGTATTCTACTTGACTTTCGCTTGAACGCTTCTTAGTTATGTAGTTTTTAGGCTCATAAAACCGATAACATAGTGATTTTCTGACTATTTGTTATTAGTTAAGTTTTTTTTAATATATTATACCTTTAAATTCTTATTAAGAGAGGTTAAAAACTCTTCATGAATGTTAGATTTGATTCTCGAGCTTTGAAACACAGTTAGAAATATTTCTATTCCTTTCTTTTGTGATTTTTCTGACGTGTTAAAAAAAATATCACATAAACAGAGGAATTTATAGAGGATAATTTTAAGAAATGATAAATGATAGATAGGAGCAATTAAAAAATAAAATAAATCCGTATTGCTTCCTCAGCATTTTTATTGGGGTGACAGGTAAATAACCAAGGTTAATGAATACATTTTATAACGTTAATTTTTAACAAATTAGGCAAGTCATTTGAGAATACAATTTTCCTGGGATTTTATTTTATTTATTTTCCTGGAAGATTTAGTGTTGGACACATATGAGTCAAGAAAAATACTTTTGCGCTTGTTGAAGGCAAATGGATGGGATTTGATGAAATTTATATATTGCTATTAAAACAATGACTTTCAGCATCCCTCGTAATTTATATCTAAGGAAGAGTCGTTCATGAAATAATATTTCCCGAAATGTGCGCCGAAATATGTAATCTTACATTTGTTTTTTTTTTTCAAAAATATTTTAGAATATATTTTTGAACGACCGAGATCATTCTTCCATAGTATTCATATTTAATTATATTGACGTGCAAATCCTGCATGTGACGACATATTTCATGAGAAATTAATTGCTTAAAAAAAAAATTCAATCTTCTTTTGTAGTCTTCTTTTTCCCTCTCTATTTTTACATAATAGGGCCAATAGAAGTCTATAGAAACATTCGCAAGACTTAATTGAGGCAAATACAAACATTTTCAAGTAAGGAACATGCTGTGGAGGCTGCTTGCTACGATTGTATAAGAGGCCTAAGAATACCTCCAATGTTTCTACACTCACTTAGGCTAATCAGCTGAATAATAAACAGTCCAACACCATATTAGCAACGGGTTCGTACCTTTGGCTTACGTGAAAATCAATTGAATGGGCTAAACAACGGTTGCGTAAGCTCACACAGATTCGGATCCGGCTCCCCTTGCACTCGATCCGTCTCTGATGAAACTGTACCAATGAACCTTATTAATTCGATCAGTAGCTTCATTCCTCGTGATTTTGTTTTTGTAAATATAGCGCCGCCTCTGTAAAACGAGAGAAGTGAAAAAAGACTCTGTTCCAAAATTACGAGTATAATTGCTGAAGGAATTAATTAGAGATAAATCTAATCGCATTTTTTGTGTTTTTTTTTAAATATACACCTATGACGAATTTTGTACCTCAAAATGTTAAAGAAACTTATGATTTGTATGTCTTAGAATAGGAAATCCTTACTTTTATACTATTTTATTATATAATTTACAAGGTAGTATTAAAGAATGGCCACCGATTCATTTAAAAATTTGTGGATAGAGGATAAGGATAACTCTTAGAAGTTGGACAAAATCCTCATGCATTTTGTCAATAAGCCGTTTTGTTTTTATAAAATTTGAAATTTAGTAAGTGTGAATTTGTGTGGCAGTGCAAAATGTCTGTGTCACATTAATCCAAATAGATTTTAGTATGTATTTAATTTTATTAAGTTTTGGTTTTGAATAATCTTAATGGAGTTATATCAGGCATGTGATATGTTTTTTATTTACCGTTATGCCACTGACATATTGTTACATAAGGTGACAGGACCTTAATACTAGTCGCTGGGTCAGGTTTATTTCCATCTTTGGACTAAACTGGTCTTTGGAATAATGGTTTCCGGAATCCGAATATCTAGAAACTAATCGATTTTGATGCTTATGAATAATCGATAGCGAACTTTTTAATAATAACTGAAAAGTAAATTTCTGGAGGGGGTAAGATTAGGTTCAGATGCAATTAAGACAGCACATTTGTAGTAACATTTAAATTAAATTTGACTAGATTTCAACCAGAATTATTAATTACATACCTATACATAAAAGGTAAAAGAAATTATGCTATTATACACTTTTCCAGCCATTATTGGGGAGGACAGATCTTTCCTTCCAAGTATATGTATACTTGATATTTTTTTATAAAATATATAACTCATTTCAAAATTGGTATAGGACATAGGAGCAACTCGAAAAAAATTACAAGTGGCCGCTCTATTGTGTTGAGTTGCTACTAATACACTGAATTAGTTGGGACTTGTTGAATCTTTTTTTTTTCGACCTATAAAATTGACTATTCCCATCCTATGTCTAATATAAATAAAGATGTAGGATTCCCAGTGAGTCTAGAATAATGGTTTCCGCCTTGATCTGAAACTGATCACTCAGCACCCAACCTCTCCAAAAAATTACTTGTTGGGACAGGGATGGTTCCTCTACTCCTGAATCAAACCCCTTTCACCGAAAATCTTCTCTCGAAAAAATCCTCTGTATAATTTTCCTTTAGGTAAGGGATCAATTTTGGATAAATGTCCTCTTTCTCTGCCTGTAGTTTTATGCACTGCTCCTGATTACTTTACGTTACGAATCTTATCGTGGGATCCACTGTTAATGGATTTTTGACCTAAGCCAGTACACAACAACCCTCCTATATCCTAGAAAACCTGCAAATCAAACTCTCACTCCAATCCCATACTACCAGGTCCCGTTTATCTGACATCTATCCTCCACCTCACTGAACTACTGCATTAGATAAATCATTTTTTACCCGATTTGCATATTACTGGAACTCTATTCCCTCTAACATATGTCATGTACCAACCATTCCCTTGTTCAAAACCCTTCTACTTAATTACCTTTTACTTAACCAATCTAATGTGATATTATAATAGTGAAGAACTACCTGATTGCTTTGATTTTCATGTATTTAGTAAGATAGTTTTTTATTTAATTTTTTTATCTCTGTATCTAAAATTATTTATATACAACTTGAATAAAAGTTATAATTAAATATGGCCATTACGTTTTAGGCCAATGTATGTTATAAAATTAATATTAACTTCTAATTGTTCTAAACTGAGTTGGTCCCAGAGTAATAAATTATTTTTCATTTCATTTCATTAATGCTTCCTTTTCAGTCACACGAAACGCTAGAATGCCCTACCTTAGCGCTAGAATACATACCTTCTATAGCTACGCGATTCACTTCTTGGAAACATTTATAATTTTTATTATGCAACAGTTCGGTTATTTTCTTCTAATTGTTAAATAACGCTAAATTGATAAAAAATGAATATGGTCCTTCACATCTGAGTTACATGTTTATATTTCTAGAAGAAGAAAAATACTTTTGTACTTTGGGGATAAAGCTATATCACATTTCACTACGTTGACAAAATATCAGAGTATGAACAGATACATTTCTCTCATAATATTGTTTGTTTTTTTTCGAAACGTGTAAGTTCCCTTGTAATTTGTCTGGAACATAATCATCTATACCTCTAAGTAAGATATATTTGTTAGTAAAAATGTTTGATAATTCTAAACGACATGGATATTTCACCGAACTACAGATATATACAATGGATAACTTGATATTGAACTGAATATTGATAGTTCTTGTAGACTTTTTAATGTCTTAGAATATAGCTATTATGTTAAAATTCAACCATTCACCCGGATGCAGTCATCTATCCATATTCCTGGATAAAGAAAAAATAACTAAATAAACATGGTAAATGGATATGTTATCCTTCGCCCCCGAGTAACAGATATAGCCTTCAGATCAAAAATTATATATTGCCGCTCCGTCTGAAACTAAGTTTTATGCGTATGGACGCAACAGCTTTTCATAGTCTATTGTTTAGGATGACCTTTTGAATTTGAGATTTGGACCTAGACCACCTTCACGATTTTAGTCCCAAAGTAAATGACGGGTTCACTTGTGGTCATTTACTTTGTCTAGTAAATTGTAGTGGTTTGTTGTTTACGTAAATTTGGAAAGAGGTTTATTTAAGTTATTTTTTTAGTAATGGAGAGGTAAAGATAGAGTCGGTAAAGACTAAGTTTGAAATGTTTGTGTCGTGAAAAAGACATCACATTGTTATTTTGGTATACTGCTGTAACAAAAGATATACCTAGTGTTAAAAAAACAATAAACGAGCCAAAATTAATCTCTATGGTACAATGAAGTTGCCAGTTGCCGTGCATCGAGATGATTTCTAAACTATGTTGGCCACATTTGAAATGTGACCTTTCATTGCTGGAAGTTATTATTATTGAATTATTTTATAGGAAATACGTCAATGAATCCCTCATGTATGGTAAATTAACATTTTTTAATAATTTATTGCCACCAGCATTTCAGGAATCGCTTCCAATCCTGTATATGACATATGTCTAAATTACTTTAACAATTACATAAAATATTATGAATACTTTAATAACATTGAACAATGAAAAGTCCGAGGAAACTCGGACACACACACAAGAACAAATATAAAATAAAATTAACAACATTTCTTTTTGTACTTTACTCTAACAACGTAATTGGGGAATTTTCCTGTCGTAATAATTAAAATCATTAATTTTTTTTCTTTTTTTTTTTTTTTGTAGAAAAATAATTAAATTACTTTGGTGTTGAATTTTAGACATTACAAAATATGTTAGGTTGGCCCGGACATACATTACTACCTAAAATCTACCGGACCTCCGCCTAGATTACTAATATAGGATCAATCTTTTATTAGCCTTAGACACATCACAATTGTGATATTGATCTGACAAATCAATATAAAAACAATCTTCTTGAGTCCAATCTTTGCATTCTTGGTATTAGATCCAGTCTTTCTCAAATGTTTCTCCAAGTATGATTCACACGTTCTCTGTATCTTCTTGGGAAAGAGTTGGTGATTTACTTGGTTTTTAAAAACTTCTTAGTTCCTTTACTCCCATTTCCTATATGTCACTTATCATCCTTACAAACCTCACCAAAGATTGAAAGAGCAGTGGCCCGAAGACCAGATTATACATTCAAGCCCTGGGTGTACTCATTCGATATCCACTGGCTTTCAATTCTAGGCTAAGAGAAGCGTCAGATTTACTAGAGTCTTGCTATATCCTTCCCAATTGTGGATACAAGCTCCGGTAGGAGTTCCCAAGGTTGAGGCCAATATTATATATCTGTAAATGTGCTCTCCTAACTCCGTACCATACTGCATGCATATGACGTAATGGAATTTCACAAAATAAACAAATGAATTATTTTACTATATTTATTTCTCTTGAGTTCTAAGACACACATGAATCCTTTAAGTCTTGAGAATTCATAAAGTAATAAAAACCAAAGTAGAAGATTGATTCGACCTAATGTGACATAAAAAGACACAATAGAGTGGAAAGGATGATCGGAAGAGGCGGTGGAAAGCTCTGGCTGTGGTCACGCTTTCCTTGACCGAGATAGACGAAGCACCGCAGGATACCACCCAGGAATAAGTTATGTAAGGTACTCTTCTTCAAGTGAACTTCCGTCCAAGGACAATGGCTCTTGAGAATCTGCGTGCTGATTGTCGAAATTAACGCCAACAGTTTTTCCTGACTCTCCGTTCTTTTTATTACGTCTGTGGGTATTGTCCGATTATATGGTTGTGGTATCAATGGCGAGATTCTTGAGATGAGAAAAATATGAATAATAATATTTTCATTCTGGTTTTTGTTTGTCAAAAGTTTTTGTTGTCTTTAGTGCTTTCACATATGATAACCAAGATCATACTTGTTCGACTTAAAGGTGCATATACATAAGTATGTTTCTGTGATACAGCTTTTGTTTAACATACTACTCGATTATTTCTTTTCCTTTATTTAGTTACTTTCTTATTTTAAATCCTCAGATATCCCAGACTCAGATCCATTAAGCTGAAAACAGGCGTAGATCAAATTTTGCTCAAATCACTCACCTACAAAATAAGTGATACAACTAAAAACAAAATGTTTCATATCATTTTAGAAATAAATATTAGTTATTAGGAAGACCGCTAGATGGTGTATAGTCGCTTATGTAAGTTGTCATACATAGACCCCCCCCCAAAAAAAAAAGTTTATTAATATAAAATCTAATATTTTCTTTTTTTGTTATAAAATATCCTCCATCGTCTTTTGGGTTTTTGTACAACAAATTTTATTATATCACAAATTCTAGTTTGTTTGCTCTGTGTG